>NW_016820951.1:633210-651140 GCF_001698545.2 Rhinopithecus bieti | reverse complement strand
TAGTATATATATATATATATATATGTAGAGAGAGAGAGTTTTAGGTAGGTAGGTAGGTAGGTAGATAGATAGACAGACAGATAGATAGATATGTAGATATGTAGTTAATAGAGGGCACATATAGTTATATAGTTTATTTAACTATATAACTATATATAGTTGTATATATGTATTAACTCTATATATACACATATATATGTGTATATCATTAAAAATTTAGAAAACTACACATACGTATATATATATACACACATACATATATATACACACATATATATACACATATATATACACACACATATATATATACACGTGTAGTTTTCTAAATTTTTGATGATTTGGTGGTTGTTATATGACTTAAATGCTTCATAAATCAGGCAAAATGTCACCTCCAAAATGAAAATATCCCCACCTCCCATCTAATCCTTGAGTCAGAGTTTTATCTTCCCTGTGCAATGCTCAGAAAGGCATAATAACATCTATCCCATTTATTTTCTTCTTTCTCTGTTTTCATAGCCGATAGGAAATATTTCTGATTGGCAGAGGGTTTTTCTTTCGGCAGGTGGAATGGCTTATGCCCTGCCAGCCTGGGAGTATTTTGTCTGTTGAAAGTGACTTTGTATGTGGCTGCTCTGACCCCTTTTGTGTTGGTCATCTTAGGGTTTGCATCTCAAAGAGCAGGCTTCTTTGATGTTCCTCAGTGAGGGGCTGGGTTGGGGGGACTTGTGGTGCAGCACATAGTTTTGGCTGCCCCATGCCACACCCTTTGGCCCACCTCTTCACTCTAAGTGCAGTCAAGAGGTGAACTGTTCCTGGCATCCTAATGGCTTCCCACCTCACATGCCTTCAGGGCAATCACTTCTTCTGTCTCAGGGCTTTCTCTGAAGCTTTAGGCACAGTCTCTGTGTGTGAGCTCATCCCAGAAGTGCATAGATGTGAATGTCCCTGCAGACAACCCTCAACCACTGGGGGCTGAGAGTCAGGGAATAAATACTTCTGCCTCCTGTTCTCTGTAGGGACAATTCTGAGGTACATTCTACATAGTTGCCCAGAGGGACCCCAGTGGAAATGAGCCCCAGGCTTCACTGTCTCACTCTTCCCACTTCTTCATTTTTGTTTTCTGGGGATCACTTCCCAAATAAACTATATATGCCCTGAATTAACTATACATGTGGTTTTCTATATTTTTGATAATTTGGCATTGCCGCCTTGCTGACTAAGGAGGGACTGCCTCTATCAGGGTTGGTCAGTTCTTAGAGATAGCAAATGAGCCGTAGAGAACATGCCTTTCATATCCAAACCAACCAATCCACAGCCCATACTCTGAACCAACTCCTCTATATGACTCTTAAACACGAGGGGGCAATAGTTCTTTCCCATAATTATCCCAGGCCAATGTACCAGACCACTAGAGATAGTCTCTAAATGCCAATTCTAACCCTGCATATCCTGCCTTGCCTGGCTCTTCCTGCAGAAACCACTCTAAGGCCTCCTGTGCACCCTTTCCCCTCACTCCCTTTGCCTCCTGACTGGGCCTGGTGCTATCCCGTGTGGCCCCCACAGGGCATGGCTGCCCCCTCCTCTTAGGAACTGTGAGTAACAAACTATCATTTCAATGGTGGTTACCTCCTGACCTGTTGGCCTCATAACACCGGAATAATAATAAAATCTATGCTTTAAAACAGTCCCAAATTCTTATCTCAGGCTCTGATTTCAGAGGAACTCAAAGACTGATGATTACATATACATATTTTCTAAACGAATGCATGATCCAATGATTCTCGAGAGGTAATTCTACAGAGGAGGAAGGGGAAGAGCATTCAGTTGAATGCCCTCTACTGAGGGGTCTGTGAATATGAGCTCATCTGCTGAGTCATTTAACTACATGTCTCACATCCTTGCAGCACCTACTGTATTATTACCCAGCACTCCTTTCCTTAGGGTGTCTTAGAGAATCATGGACAGCAAGTAGCTTGCAACATAAGATGCCAGAGGAGAAAATGAGGTTAAGAAAATCAAGAAATTAAGTTAAGAAAAATCTATTTAAAAGAAACACATACTGCCCTTGCTAGGGGATAGATTTCCCATTTTTATTTTTAAACTGAGAGTACATTATAGTTATATGTTAAATATACATCACAAGAGGATAAAGAATGAAAGTCAAAACAAGTTGAAGAGAAAGAAGGAAGCAGTATGTATTTGAGCCTCTCAGTGAGAAAAGAGGCCATTTTTCATCTCAGGCCCCAGGGTATCTGTTAGTGCATTGGGAGAGGTAATTCATTAAATGAACCTAAGGTTAATGCACCTTCAAAAGAGAGCAATTTATCTCCTCTTCTTCAATAGGATCAGGCCAGGAGGTTCTACTGCTGGAAAAAAAATCATCTTGGTGAGATACCCCTGTAATGATCTCAGGTCCCCTGAATTCCATCTTTCTCATTTATTATACCTACATGACTAATGCACTGGGTGAGAGGATCTGTATTTTCTCCTCAAGGTGTAGGTACTTAAGTTATCTCTTGAACACCAGGATATTTTTATATTTCTCTTTATATATTATATACTTTCCCTCCCCTACTGAATTCTCCTATTCCAGCCTGACTGAAGTGCAGCCAGGGAGGCATCAAAAAGGAGGGACACACTAGTTTAAAGGAGTTACTTAGAAATTTTAATAGCCTATTTTAGAATAAAGTCAATAATAGCAGTTACGATGTTATTATAAAACCTGCTGAGTTAACCAAGTGAAACCAAGGGAAACAAACACAGCCACGAGTGAAATTTTTCATACTAGATTGCCCGAATTCTGGTTTATTCTCAGAAAAATTATTCAGCTTCTCTCTTTCTCTCTCTCTCTGTACGTGTGTGTACATACATATACACATACACACAAATATTTATTCACATACATATATACCCACATACACACATGCATATTTCTAGAATTTTAACAGTATGTCAAGCGCTATGTTGGTCATGGAAAAAAAAAAAAAATTCAGTCTTGGTTTCTGCCCTGTTCATGGTAGTCACTCAGGGACTCAGCCTGATGGAGGCTCCAAGTTGGCTAGGTGCTTGCATTATTACCTTATGAAAAAGGTGGCATGATAAATCATGTATTAGCTCTCAGTCCCTTCACTCAGAAGTGAACTATATCACTATTGCCCACATGTCATCGGCCAAATCAAGTCATATGACCATGCTGAACCCTAAAGGGGATAGGAAATTAAAATCTTATCTTTGGGCTAAATGGCAGGAAACTAGAAATGTTTGATAAACAGCACTGATGTCTATGACATTTACCAATCAAGAGTGGTGAAATTTATTTCCTTTCAGGGTTTATGTTACTTTAGCTGAGTTAGAGTTTATTGCCCAAGGCTGAATATAGTTCCAAAAAAAAGAGCAAGAGTCAGTTGTTACTATTTTAAGGAGGACAATTACAAATTGCCAAGCAGAATTGCTACATGTATTTCAAGGTCAAAAAACTCATATTCCCTTAGGAACAGTGCCTTATAAATAAAGTCATTGTCATAAATGACAGCCCATTTAAAGAATCACACACCAATCACATAGAGTTTTCATCACCCGAGTCTCTCAGAATAATAAATGTTTCACAATGCACTTGAGGCATCATCTCATGACCTGGGCTTACAATGAGGAAAGCACATCTTTGAAAAGTATGAAGAGAAGAATATGGGCTTTCACACAAAATGAACAGTGCTGCATCCACTAAATAGTCTGGCTTCATGGGAAACTGCTAGCACAAAAACCAGAGGGCCCTGCCCAGACACAGAACCTGATTAGAATCAGTTAACCCTAATAGGTTAATATACTAACCATGTTACTTGAGTCTGTGGAGATACAGAGGTTTGAACACACGCCATTATGGATATTTTATTGTTATTTGAGCACAAAGTAGGTATTTTCCATTTTGATCTGCTACTTCTTTCTCCCCGGCTCCTTTTTAGCATTGAACCGGGGGCAGAGGGAGGTGAGGGAAAATGAACTTTGATATGGAATTGAAGCGAGTGGTCAGTTCTGCTTTGTCAATGATAGACAGCCTAGACAACTAAGGTCAAATAAGACTGGAATAATTTATATGAGAAAGTGAGGACTTTATGCAAAAATATATTAATATATCCAATCAAAGGTGATGGCTGTCTTACCATTGAATGTTCTTTTCCTATATTGATGTGCTGAATTTTATAAAAATCCTACGATTGTGTTTCTGAAAGCCCCCATTATATTCCTGTGTAGGGGATGGATGGAGTGAGAATCCAGGATAATTAAGGATATCAGAAGTATCCTTAATACCAGAAGAAAAAGGAAGAAAAACACAACTTTTTTGAACCTCCCTTGTGAAACAATTTTTTAAAATGAACCAAACATTAAACAATCAATTTCTGAGAACACAGAACAAATTGCTTACTCATGGATAATTATGAACAAATGAACAAATAGCAGGCTTGGAGATTATGATAAACCCTTAAAGGAGAAATGTAATTAATGATGATGATAAAAATGCTAAGTATTTGTAATAATAATTATAATATGTCTGTCTCCAGAGGTCCTAGTTTTTAATGTTCCTTTTCAGAAAACATCATCAGAATTTAATCAAAGGCACTGAAGGAAAATATGGATAATTTTCTCCTTAACTACACTGAACGTCCATGTAAAAGCTCTTGGTTATCATTGAGAGATGTTCCAGTAAGCACTGAAATGACCCCTGTTGTGCACAGGGACAGCTGTCTCACTGTCCAATAACCTTAAATGTTGGGTGTGCATACAAGGTTCCTTTCCTCCTAGGCTAACTTTAGTTGACCCATAATAGATCTATTAGCTAAGGATTTATCTAAACCATTTTAAAACTTATTTATATTGTGAATATTTTTTACTTTTTTGTGGGTTCAAGTGCTTAATAAAATTATTGAGTTTGATGTAAGGCATATTTTAACATGTCTGAAAACAAGTATCACAGAATTCATAGCTGGGAAAGACCTCGGTCATCATAAAGGGACAATGTCATTTGCCTAAAGTCACACAGTCAGTAAAAT
Organism: Rhinopithecus bieti; assembly: GCF_001698545.2. NCBI lineage: Eukaryota > Metazoa > Chordata > Mammalia > Primates > Cercopithecidae > Rhinopithecus > Rhinopithecus bieti. The sequence continues at coordinate 646,095 of NW_016820951.1, read as the reverse complement.
GAAAATCCTGGCTTCTGAAACCAGTTCACTGGACTCCAAAGCAGCCTCCTAAAACTAGCTTATGTACCAGCGAAGTCTGAAGCAGTGGCTCTCAACCATCAATCACGTTGTTGGCTCTTTGGCACTTTGGTGGTGCTATGGACACTTCACATAGTAGTGTTTCCAAATGAATAAAATACAATATATAGGATTACAGAGAAAATGATTCATACTAAAATACGCTTCTTAAAAAAGACATAGATATTTTAAAAACTTGTGAGATATTAATATAGCCATCATTATTAGCACATAAATAGAATTTAATTGAAGTTTTAATAGCTAGCATACTTTTGAAGCAGTTAGGAACACAAGTGAGGCTTCTAAGATATCTGCAAGTGCAGTGTGATACAAAAATACCTGAGACTTCCATGGGAGGCCAAGTTTCAGGCACTGCTGTAACTTTTGGAGTTTACGGACTACATTCATCATGGAAGGACATTTAAATTTCAGTTAGTAGTTAGTGAACAATAAAATTTGTTTTTTTCCTATTCTACTTCATGGGCCCAAGATTTCGAATCCCAGACCCGAGATTTACCAGATTTAACCCCAATAATGTATTCATACATATACCATTGTATATTTGGGTATACCATCTCCAACAAATACTTATTTAGCACTTCTTTTTTCCTTGCTGCTGTCCTAAGTCCAGAAGAAATACAGTGAAGAGTTCCTGTTTTATGGAGCCTAGAATTTAATTATGAAGACAAGATCCACACACACTGGTATTTTTAAATATTCCATAAAAGAAAAAAGTAGACTTCAGATCATTGGATGTCAAGGCTATCTAGAATCTGGTGCCAACTGAATGCTAAATGCATTAAAGCAGGTGTGCAGGTGAACAGAACATGGGTGCTAGTTTGTCTGCTGACTGCCTAATCTACCAGGTATGATGATGGAGAGAAAGAATAAGTGGTATAAATAGCTTACAAATCTAGATAGAGAGCCACACAGCCAAAGCAGATCCCCCAAAATGTGAAGCAATACATCAGCAAGGCTCAGACTAAATAGACAAAGTTCAGGGCTCTCCAGAAAAAAAAAAAAAAAAAAAGGAGGGTGTTTTCACTGCATGATGAGCATAAATGGAGGTTTTTGGGCAAAGACCCCATTGTCTTTGGTTTACATTCACTTTCCATCCATCTGTGAAAACATACATATACCCCAGTCTTTTGCTGACATAAATGGTTCCAAATTTGATTCCTAGGCTGGCAAACAAGGAGTCATTTCTTATGAGTGAGTGATATACAACACTGCATTCCTAAACATTTTCTCCCCCAAATTCTCAAAAGAAGTTTGAATGTCCACTTTGAAACTTGAGGATAAATGGTGGAAACTCATTTCCTTCTAATATTGGTGTTAGAATAAGACTTATTTAGCAAACAACAGATTTGTCAACTCTGAACTAAGCAGGAGAATGGCATCTGGTTCATAGTTTAGAAACTGAGATTTCTTTTGCTTTTATTGAATACGTTCAACAATACAAAGAAGGGAGCGCCTAGGTAATTTTAACTCGGTTATCAGGCCATCTAAGTCGTTACATTTATAAATTAATTATGTAGCAAATTTAATAATAGGTAGAAGATATTTGAAACCAACTTCCTTTAAAGAGTTCCTAAGCTAATAATGACTATACTCACCAAAAATATGACATAATTGCCTTGAAACTTAATCTGATCCACTTTAGCCCAGATAAATGATACAGCATGTTGCTTAAATGAAATCAACACTGGTTACACACTCAGGAAACTGTAATTTTGGGTTAAATGTTGTGAATTATTTGAAGATAATCTATTTGGAAACCATAGAATGAGCCACCATAGACATTTCGAGGCATCAGAAAGAAAATAACTCAAAAGAATATTATATTATCTCATGTACCAAAAGTTTAAACTATTAAAAGCTGACAGACTGATTTTTTTCTCCTCAAATGGTGAGTCTGTGTTTATTCCCTTTTCACCAGAAACTCATTCATTCATCAATTTGACAAATGTTTATGGGCATCCCTAGATGTCTGGTAATAGGGAGGATACAAAGATAGAGTGTGATCTATGTACTTAAGGATTCGCTGATATAGTAACAAGATAAGATGTACACACAATAAACAAAGTGTCAAGCTCCACATGGTTAAAGAGGATTTCTTCATATCTGCCCCCACTGTATTTAAGTCCATTAAAACTCCCATCATGTTACCATAGAGTTGTTTGAATGCCTGCCTCCCTACTGAAACATCAGCTCCTGAAAGATATGGAGGTCATCTTATCATTTTGTCTCTAGTGCCCACAATATGACTTGCAGGTATATTTTAAACATATATTAATTGAATGGAAGGGTAAGGGTATTTCTAATTAGCATTATCAGAGAGTGTTCTTGGATGAGTGAGGTTTTTAAGCGTGGCGTGTGAAAACTAACATGATACTTTCCTCCTGGGGAACTGGGAAGACTGCATTTCCCAGAATTGTCGCACCTGCCTGGGATCAGGTGGCTGAGTGCTGGCCAATGTGGATGAAAGCTATGATGTCCACTCTCAGGTCCAGCCATGAAATATTCCACGTGATCCTCTATTTTCTCTCTTTTGTCCACATGGCTAGAAGTGGAAGACTTGGGAGGGTAGAACCACATGTTGGAAGGACCCTAAATCCCTGAGTTTACTGCTTACAGGAGACTCACTCAACTAGGAGGATGACATTGGCTTTTGTGTGAAAGAGAAATAAACCTTTATTAAGTCACTGAGATGCTGGGGTTGTTTATTATAGCAACTACCCTATTCTGACTGACACATGTGGGTAAAATATTGACAGTAAAAATAGGGGGCAGTGGACAGAGCAGGTCATTCCTTTTGGAGAGGATGACATGAGTTAGATCTACAAATCCATGGGAAGGCACCCAACCCCAGTATTTCCCCTAAAGATACAATTGTTCTCTTAGCTTACTTTTAGTTAGGATATCATGAAGCAGGGGCAGTAAGCTCATGGGCCCAATCTATTCCTTTAGATATTATATTTGTCTAAGGGAGCGTTGGTCCACACATTATTATAAAAAGTTGAATTTTGGCCAGGCGTGGTGGCTCACGCCTGTAATCCCAGCACTTTGGGAGGCTGAGGTGGGTGGATCACGAGGTCAGAAGATCGAGACCATCCTGGCTAACACGGTGAAACCCCGCCTCTACTAAAAATACAAAAAATTAGCCAGGCATGCTGGTGGGCACCTGTAGTCCCAGCTACTTGGGAGGCTGAGGCAGGAGAATGGCGTGAACCTGGGAGGCGGAGCTTGCAGTGAGCCGAGATCACACCACTGCACTCCAGCATGGGCGACAGAGCAAGACTCCGTCTCAAAGAAAAAAAAAAAAAAAAGTTGAATTTTTTGTTGCTAATAATTTTAAAAGGGGAGGGTTCCTTGAAAATTCGCTATCCGGAATGATTCAGGCTGAGTAGTATCTGATCTCTTTAAGTAAGGCCTGGGTTCTTTAACCTTATGCAGCATCCACCACTCCCTCCTGCCTCACACCAGGTCTAGTTCCAGCAGATAGTTGAGTTTGACACTCCTTCCTTTCAAGCGATTAAGGATTGGGGTTCCAGGCCCAGGCAGTGACTGTGTGTTTATTTGATTGTTTATCCTCATCTTGTTCCAGGTAGTGATTGTACTTGTTTCAGCGGAAGATGCACACTTATAAAAATGTTAGTTATAAAAAACAAAAACAAGGGATTTTGTTCAGGATGTGATTGGGAACACCACAAGTCTATCATCCTGGATGCTGCCAACTGTTTTGGGCTTAAGACAACGTTGCTGGTCTAGCCATTGCAATGGACATTAGGAAGTTTTACTCTCTGCTCTCTTCATTTCTGCATAAATGATAATTATTTCAGAAAGAATTGCTTTATTTGAGTATATGCTAGAGGTATGGGGCATGGGGAAAGGATAATCCAGAATAACTATCTGAGCGCAATATACTAAATAAGATCTTTTTTTTTTTTTAAGACACAGGGTCTTGTTCTATATCCTAGGCTAGCATGCAGCCTCAAACTCCTGGGATCAAGCAATCCTCCCACCTCAGCCTCCAGTGTAGGTGGGACTACAGATGCATGCCACCATGCCTGACTATTTTTATTTTATTTTATTTTATTTTATTTTATTTTATTTTACTGAGATGGCATCTCACTATGTTGCCCAGGCTGGTCTTCAACTTCTGGCCCCAAGCGATCCTCCTGCCTCAGCCTCCCAAAATTCTAGGATTATAGGAGTGAGCCATCATACCTGGTGAGATCCCATTTTTAATTGCTGAGGAATGGGAATGTAGAATTTCTGTGATTTTTTATTATGACTACAAGTTTCCATTGACTGGGTTATTTTCCTTCTTACTTAACACAAGCAGTGTAAGTGTATTCTGAAGTTCTGGGATCTGGCCACCATTCCATATGGGCTAATCAAGGCAAGAAATGCAACCAAGTACCTCTATGGATGGTGGTGGAAATGAGAATGGGAAGACAGAAGGCAGCTTGTACAAAAGCAGTTATAATTTTACAACAAAGTAAACCAAGTAAAGCTTCTGACCGGAAAAAAATGATGCATTGACCATGTAGCTCATAATGATATATTAATTTGTCCTTTTACCTGCAGGTACCTGTCTGCACATGTTTATAGATGTCACACCAATGAAAGTATAGGTATGTTTAAGATGCACCCTTACAGTTAACACATCCTAAATAGAGTACCTCCATGTCAGGGCCAGAAGACTAAATGAATGAGTGAGTTAAAAAATGCTGTGTGAATGAATGAATTTTATAAAGGTATCAACCATCCTACACAATACCAGATGGCTCTAGTTTTTCTACACAGCAAATCAGGAAGTCTCCTAAAATATTGATAGAAAGAGATGCCTAGGGGAACACACCTGCATGCCTCTAAGTTATAAATAATGCTCCTGTGCTCTGAGTACCAGAAAAGATAAATTTTTGTGCTCACTGATATAAATTATTCTTCCCTCATTAAGGTCTAATGAGCCAAGATTAGGATATCCTGGATTCAGGGTCTTCCGCCCCAGGAAAATCAACTAGGTTCTTGTGTCTGAGCTTATGACCTTGTCAGCTGGTTTCCTGGCCCACATTTTTACATATTTCCCCACCACCTTTATTCACAGCTCACTAGATTGTAAATGTAAGACACAATTGCCCAATCATTTACCCTGGAGATTTAAGTCAGCATTAAACTTACCAATAGCTTTATTGCTCCAATAACCCATTTGATTTTTTATTCCCCTCCCGCTCTCCACTCTCTTATCCCCAACTAAATGAATTTATAGTTTTGTTACTATGGGAAGACAGCTTAGGAATATGAAAAGATATCTGAAGCAAAACAGCAGAAGCAGTAAAAATTAGATGCAGGGTTTTACTTAGACTACTGCCTTTTAGGGTCTGTTCTTTTGCTAACCACAAATCTGGTTTCAGATTTTCATTCTACTCAATTCTCCAGCAGAACAGATGTGAAGGTCCTGTACTCTAGGGGTATGATCTGACCACCTATTTTGTAATAAGTTTTTTTTTTTTTTCAAAGTGATGAATTGATTCTCAACAAAAGGAAACTTTCTTTGAGCAGAGCATTCACTGGATTTAGCAAATCACAACCTCAAGGGAGGCAAATAATATTCTTCAGAGGCATAACTAACTGCAAATACAGAGGCCCATCATTTCCAAGAGCAATTGAATTTAGCAATACAAAGCAAAGTCAAGGGATGGACATGGTGAGATGTGTAAAAATATAAGGCAACAGGAAGAGGAATGTCTCTCAGACTTGAATGTGAACATTCACATCAAAATGCATTCCCAGAAAGTACTAAAATAAGGAACACCATCTATAGTCATAAGGAACACCATCTATAGTAATCCAAGCATGCTATCCAAATACAACAACAAAATAGTTCTAACGGGCCGGTCTTAGAATTAGGAAAAAAAAGGTTATATAACATGGTATATGTAAAAGGAAGGGAAACACACACACACTTTCTAATATGCATTGCTTAACATTTAATCCAAAAAGATAGACATATAACCCCATCACACTGCTGTTGGCCTTTGGCAGCTGAGAACTTCGGACAAGCATTAATGGCAATATTAATCCAGAGTAATCAATATGGTCCTATCTCTCAACCTGAATCCTGATATTTTATTCTATTAATTAATAGCTATTATTAGAAGGAAGACACCCATTGCAGCATTAGCTATAATTGCAAATACAGTTGACCCTTGAACAACACAGGTTTAAACGGCAAGGCTCACTTTATACAAGGATTTTTTTTTTCCCAATAAATATAATCAGTGCACTGTATCTGCAGATTCTGCATCCACCGCCAAACATGAATCAAAATCACAGTATGTGTAGGATGTGAAACCTGTAGATATGGAGAGCTGAATTTTCTCTACTCGGGTTCTGCAGGGCCACCTGTAGGATTTGAGTATGCTCTGATTTTGGTGTGGTCAAGGTCCCCCTGTATACAGACTGACAACTGTAATTAAAAACAGCCCAAATGCACAAGAAAAACATGTGTAACTTATATTCTACTTAATTAATGGAACCACTACATATAAAGTCATTACAAAGTCACTATAGTAACCACAGAAAATGTTTTGACAAAATTAATAAAAAAATTGGAATATAAAATTGCACTTAGGACATGATGATTGCAACTAGAAAAAAATATCACATTTTCTCGATCTTATGATGCTGTCCATTTTGAGGTTTTGAATTGAAACTAACTATATGCTGGCCATGTGCGGTGGCTCACACCTGTAATCCTAGTACCTTGGGAGGCCGAGGCGGATGGATCACTTGAGGTCAGGAGTTTGAGACCAGTCTGGCCTGTAACCAGAGAGTATAGATATTTAGATGTAAGGACAAAATAAGATTCTGGAGAAGAGAAAAGCTGGGTAATTAGCTATAGAGGGGAAAAGTGTTCCCAGAGAGAGCACAGCACATACAAAGGCCCAGTGACATGACCATGCATGGTGTGTCTGTTGAACTAGAAGTTCCTCCAGGCAAACAGTTGCAAATGAAGGAAAGGGGAATTCATTTCTGAAATTCTAAAACCTTATGTGATATTAATTTTCTACTTATCCCTAATTTACCAGATAGAAGTTTAGATTTTGTATCATAATTTGCCTGGGTGCACAGGCACCATAATTAGCTTGAACTATGCCCCATCTAAATTTCTACGAATTCAATTAGATTGAGCAAAAAGCTAAATGGATAAAAAAAGTACTTTCAGGTTCCTTGTAATCAACAGTCATTTTAGTTGATACCAGCAAAACAGACTGTTATGGACTAAATTGTGTCCCACCCCAAGTTCAAGTTGAAGCCCCAAGCCCCAGTACCTCTGAAAATAAATGTATATGGAGATAAGGCCTTTGAAGAGGGGGTTAAGTTAAAATGAGGCTATCAGGGTGGGTGAACCCTAATGCCATATGACTGGTGCCTTTGTAAGAACGGGAAATTTAGACACACAAGCGAGAGAAACCAGAGACACACGTGCACCAAGGGAGGACCATATGAAGAGTAAGCAAGAGGGTGGCCCTCTGCAAGCCAAGGAGAGGAAGCCAAACCTGCCAACACTTTCATCTTGGACTTCTAGACTACAGAACTGTAAGAAAATAAATTCCTATTGTTTAAGCCATCTGGTCTGTGGTATTTTGTCATGGCAGTCCTAACACACTAACACACAGATGCAATTTGGGAATCATTAAATGGTCCAATAATATCAAAATGCAAGAAGGCCTAGGTGTTGATTAGTAAGAATGACCTTGTCAGTGCCAAACACACATTAATAGCATCACTTGCAGCATGCTGTAAGTCATAGGTAGGAAGGAAAAAGAGTACCCAGAGCCCCTGTGATCTCAGCATCCTGTGGACTGGTATCCTTGGGACTGGGCCAGTTGGATGCACTGTAGACTGTTCTTGGAGAGGGGCCACTTTCCTTTATTTAGAATGAGGAGAGCTGTCTTGTAAGCAGGGTAAAAACAGTCTGGGGGTGGGTGCAAAACAGTCTGCACCCAGATGCCACCTTTTTAGGGCTGATGTCTGGGAGTGTTAGCTGCTAGCATCTGGCAATTTGTGAAACTTGGGTTCAGGTGCAGACACTCCTCCAGGAGACGGAGGGGGTGGAGGGCAGGGAAGGGGGCTTTGATTCCAAGTAGCTTGTTACTAGGCAATCCAGGAAATCTGGATGGTAATTTACTAAACAATCTGGCTTGTCTCTGCACAGGTAGAATTGTTTTATATTTGTCAATAAAAATAAGCTAGCACAAGCATGAGGTAAAGTGCACAAATTTTAAGTACCATTTGATAACTTCCTATATATTTACATGGAGGTAACCACCACCCTAGGCAAGATACACAATATTTCCAGAGAGCCTCTTCATGCCACCTACCAGTCAATACTCTCACCAAAGGTAACTAATCACTATTCTGGATTTTTATGTGAAATTCTGATTAGCTCAGTAACCTCGGGCTTATCTAAGAATTTTAGCAGCTACATAGTATTTACTCAGGTAACCACGCCATGTCTGCCTCCATCTTGCTCAGTCCTCCCTTATGCTTCCTCATAGTTCTATCTTCTCTTCCATCCTCTTCTTCAGCTGTTCAATTTGCCCCTGGTACACTGTGGTCACTACCCTTTACCACAAAGCATAGAGAGCCATGGAAAAGCATGCTTACCCAGATGAGCTGCTTTCCATATGGAACACTGCAATCAGGGAACTTTCTGGCAAATGGGCAGCCTGGCCTGCTGTAGTGGTCATTTGTAACATTTTATTCTGCCATGCACATTTTCCCTTCTGAACCTGCCCCTCCTCAGCTGTTGTGGATGAATATCATGCCGATGGGAGGAGGTGCAGGACACACAGATTGGTGCAGGTTGAGCAAGGACTCATGCAGAGACATCAGATCCCATTTTCAGGATTGATATGGAGGTTAGAAGAGAGAAGGCATCTTTCTCCTCTGTAGATCTCAAGCTCTAGAGTAACAACTTAGAGCAAGGGTTACATGCATGTATAGGTGCTGGAGCCAAACTAGCTAGGCAAATCCACTTCCATTCTTTATAATTTTGTGACTTTAGACAAGTGTCATAACCACATAGAATAACTGTGAGGATTAAGTAAATACTTCACAATCATTAAAGTTTGAAGAAGGATGCCCATAAGAAGCACTTACTAAGCAGTAGCCATTACTAAGGTTACTTTAGAGTGGAGTGGTAGAGGTTTCTTTCCAGCCAGCTGAGGAGTACCTGCATGAGACAATCCCTATAAAGGAATACAATATCAAGAGAAGGAAGGAGAGAAAGAACTGGAGACCTGATGACAATCATTTTATGCCTGGATGAAGCCTTACCTGCAGTCACAATCACTGCTTGGACTTTTAAGTTACATGAGGCAGTACATTCACTCTTCTATTTTTCTTACACTTAATGGAATTAAGTTTCTGGCATTCACAGTTAGAATGGATTCTGACTACTACACCCATATAGAAATCCCACAACTCTGATGCAAAGTGTAAACCAATGCTTCCTGCTTTCAGTTATGGTTCACTACAGAAAAAAAAAACAAAAAACAAAAAACAAAAAAACAAAAAAAAAAATGCCATTTTCTCATTATACCAGGATATAATGTGCTTCTAGGGTAAGCACATGACACAAGACCTAATTGCAGGTTTAATTTCTATATTCTTAAATAATAGCCATGACAGCAATTTATTCAATGGAAATTTAAATTTTCATTTTCTTTGTCAAAAATAACTGAGCTGAAGTAAAACCAAGCAAGAGGAGGGAAGAAAAAAAGTTTTCTTGTGCTAGTATTCTGTTCTTTCTGTCTTTCCAGAACAGGAAGTAAATTGTACAGGTGCATTTATTTACTTATTCACCAGCAAATGTCACATTCATTAGTGAAACTCTCACCATAGAATGAGGCAGATGACTGGGAAGACAGAAAAAATGCAGAGTTCAGTCTTAAAGTTCCTGTCAGGATACCACTGAAAATAAATTCAGATGCAATGGCAATGAATGAGTCAAAGAGGAATTTTCAGCAGCAGTTCTGACATGTGTGAACACAGACTGGCAGAGTTGTATTTTTTAATTTGGAAAGTCAGGCTACAGAGGTTTACCACAAATGCATACACAATGACAATCTTCACCTTCCCCTTTCCACTCTACCCCCAACAGGCAGGGAGGAAGGCAAGAAATCTGTTTGGACAAGTGTGTATTCAATCTTCTAGAACAATCTGGTGTTTCCTCACAATTCAAATAGTATTGTCATGGGATCTATGGAGTGTCTCTTTGTCAGCCAGAAACCTCTGTGGCCAGCAGTGCCTTCTGCCTGAGTATTGTTCATGCACACTGGACTCATTCCACCCACTCGGCCCAGGAGGCTGCACTCAGCTCACACTGCTGTCCTGGATCCCACACCTGCCAAAGGTGAGCCAGGCACAGAGCATCAAGAGGTGTGTGGGCAAGTGAGTGCAGGGTCCAGTCACTGCACAGCCAGGCATGCTGGCTGCTGCAGTGGGGTGGGCAGCTCCAGACACTGGCACAGGTGCCAGCTCCATTCAAGGCTGTAGTTGGACCAGATGTACTGCACACAGCTTCTGCTGTGGGTACCCATGTCTAGATGAGGGGAATGCAGTGGCATCTGGAACCCTGGAGATGCCAGGAACCACAGAGCCCCAAAGAGGGTGTCACAGCTCTGGCTAGGGCATCCCCTAGGTCTGGACTCCCTGAAGGGCTGCAGCTCTTCTCTCCTTCTCATTGCCTGTGATGTGGAAGGACGGGAAGCATATTTCAGCCCTGCCTGTGTTACAGTTCTGCTTGGGTTACAGCCATTTGGCGGGTCCTGAGTTCTTGTCCCGCATCCAGGAAGAATGAGATAGACGGATAATTGGGGGATGAGCAAGGTGGAGAGGAGATCCATTGAGTGACAGAACAGCTCTCAGGAGACCCAAAGTGGGAAGCTCCTTTCCACAGGCAGGTCATCCCTAAGAGTGTCCAGCTCTCAGCAGAGAGGAGACTCATAGGAGGTAACTCCTTCCTGCAGCTGGCAGTCCTGAGGTCTGTTCAAGTGTGGCTGAGTCTAGGGTTTTTATGGGCTCATAAGGGAGGAAGTGCATGCTGATTAGTCCATAGGCGGCCATGGGTGGGCCCAGAAAAAGCACCATAAGTTCTCACTATGGGCTGCAGACTTCATGCAGAACTGGCAGCCCAGCCCACAGGCTTCAGGCTTGGAGGTGGGGTTTCACCAGGGACCTGTCCCTTTGTGCCTAGGAGCCTGTCTGCCTCCTGCTGCCATCAACATGCCATCCACAACACCCAGGCTGTACCTGCAAGCCCACACTAAGCTGCCCTCAACCCCTCCTTTGCTTCCCTCCCATGCTCCTGGGTTCCCAAAGTCTAGAGAGGGCCAATGCAGCAGGGCGCTGGCATGTCAGCACCTCTGGGAGTACACACACACCTGGCCAAGTTGCAATGGCACCCAGGCTCGGCCACAACTTTGCTCTGCAGCACAGACAGTGCTGGGAGCAGGGAGAGACCAGGGGACAGAAGCAGGAACTTCTAAGCCTGTGGGGGCAGGAGGGCTTCCCAGGCCCCTGAAAACACAGAGATTCCCAGGTCTGGAGCCACAGCTGGGCAGCTGCTGTTGCACCCAGGAGCACTGGGCTTCTGTACCATCAACTTGGTAGGAGCTGGGGCTGCTGCCTATTCCTGGCCCTCACTGGCTCCATGGAGCACACAGCCATGGTTGCACCTCGCCATTGCAGCCAGTGTCTTTGCAGTGGCTCCTCCAGATGGGCCGCCACTTCCATCAGTATAAAAAACTAAAAATGAAAACTACTATCATAAATTATTGTAATATCTCTTTGCTTGAATTCTCTCTCTGAAATTTCTAGTTCATCCCCTAAATGGCAGGCACAAAGTTATTTTATGTTTCATGAATTTTCGAGCAGCTAAGTCAATATGACCAAGACTACCATTAGCATTCAGCAATTAAACATTTTAACTAGTGTAATTATACAAGAAACCTGGGTGGTAAAATGACCATCCATGATTTCTATATTCATTGTAAAAGTTTGCAATGTGTATCTTTTATGCTCATATATTTTACTTTAAAATATATGCTGGGTTATTATCTTAATCAATTTAAAATTCTTCTCCTAACTAATAAAAGCCACAAGTAACATTTTGCTACAAATAGAAGAAAGCAGAACAGATATGAAGAAACCATATATTTAAAGATTTTATATTAAGACGAGACACTGTGCTTGAGCATAAAATGATAAAATTTGTCATTTATATAATAATCTACATAGTCTAAAATTACCATTTAAATGCACAATAAGAACTAGGAAAATCATGATTTAAAAGACTTGGGTGTATATGTTTGTGTTTCAGCAATGAAGTAAGTTTTCAGTGGTAAATTATGCTGCACTCAGAAATAGACTTATAAAATAAACTTCTATTACTGATTAGTAGCTTAGAGAATACAGATGCTTTTTAAACCAATGAACAAAACTTTTTATCCTGAAGTCTGTGCTTCAGGAGACATGTAGGTAAGAAAGATTAAGTCAACAATGCAATATTTCATTGTATACCATTAAGCTATACTTTTTGAATTCATGAGGGGTAATAATAGAGTAATACTTAGATTATAGTAGGACTCCTTATGAGTGCTTCAATTAAAAATATGCAAACGCGGTATCACCACGCTAAAAATTGGTTCTGCATGACTGAAGCTGAGGCCCACTGAAATGACTGTATTTATACCCAATTATCAAGTTATAACCTTTGACTTCCCTTTAAAACTGTCTGCCAAAAAAAAAAAA
>NW_016820951.1:627128-632950 GCF_001698545.2 Rhinopithecus bieti | reverse complement strand
AAAAACTGAATTAAAACACAGCTTGAAATTCAGCCAGCTTCTAGAATTCACCTTAATGGAATGGATTCTCTATGCTACATGGGACAAGAGTAATGTGATGAAAGTTTTTGCATTGACATTTAGGGATCACAGCCTCTTTCTCTACAGGAAGACATTCCTTCAATTTGCCAAAGTAAGTAAGGAAATTGCCTACTCCCAATTAGGAGAAGATAAAACAAACAAACAAACAAACAAAAACTCCTATCACTTTGATCTGATAGTGAATATGCTCCACTGGACTGAAATAGAGAATGTTTTTGGACAGCTTCTCTTTAACTACATAGGTCTGTTCAGCAAACATGCAGTGAGTGAGTTCTCACTTTCTCATCTGAGCAAATATCAAAGGATTTTCAAGAAATCATAATCCAAACCTGCAACTATTTAGAAAAAAATGTGCAAAATGAATTATATGTGAGTTAAAGTTGCATAGTAATGGATAATTTCTTTGAGTCTAGGGTTAAATTAATTTTCATGATTTATTATTAAGTATTTAAAATTTGCAAAATATTTGAGTCCCTCAAAAAGTAAGATAAAAAAGTTTAACACACAGACCACCCCCCCATACACAGACACACACACAAAGTTTATATATGTTCATATTATATTTTTTAATTAATACTCTTTTAAGTTTCTGTTCATTTTGAATGCTTTTATGTCACTTGAAATATGGGGGCAAACTTATTCATAACATGCATGAAAACTTTCAAGCATTTTCTCTTATGGATTAGTAAAAATAGTAAATTTTCAGCAAGCCATATACACAGTAATGCTTCCCCAATTAATTGTATTTTCATTTTAGTATGGCTCTACTGGCAGGTTGCTAATAAATTGCTGGTAATTATTAATCTACATTTGACTAGTCAATGTTCAGATCTTTTTCAAGAGAGGCACTCCATAAAGATTTACAAGTTTTGCCAAGTGAGGGGTTCATGCCTCTAATCTAAGAACTTGGGAAGGCCAAGTCTAGAGAATGGCTTGAGCCTAGGACTTCAAGACCAGCCAGGGAAATACAGTGAGATTCTGTCTCAACAAAATTAATAAAACAAAAAACAAAAAAACAGTAGCCAAATATTGTGGCAGGCGCCAATAGTCCCAGCCACTCAGGAAGCCTCATGAGGCAGGAGGATGGCTCCAGCCCAGGAGACCCTCTCTCTAAAATAAAAAAGAAGGAAATAAATATTTACCAGTTTTATAAAGGCAAGTGGAATTTCTCTTGGTAAATCTCAATATTCCTTCCCCAATTTGTTTTGTCCTGTCTCCAGATTTTTGGCCTTCTTTGACTGACTCATATCAACCTCCATTTTTGTTCCACTGGAGTCCCTGAGACTACAAGATCTGTAGATTTTTCCTTTTTGTCTCTTCCTCCTTGCCTCTTCCTCCACTGTTGTACACATTTTGGGATCCCTCGTAACTATGACAGAATCTTAAAAGCTTCTCACTGTCTTATGAATGCTTCTCTGACTCCTATGATTGATCTCAAAAATCAAAATGGGAAGCCATCTTGAGCTTAAGCCTTTTAAGAAAAAAATAATAATAATTCGAATATGCTTATTTAATATTTCCCTTCTGGAAAGCTCTAAAATTTGATTGTATTCATTTATTCATTCATTTTTTATTCATTTCCTTATTTATTTATTCAGGAAGAATTTAGTAAGCACCTTCCATGTGCCAGGTATTGGGCTAGCTGCTGGGTAGACATTGCTGATAAAGAGACCTGGCCCAGTCCTCAGGGAACTTAGAGTTTAGTGTGTGGGACCAACGAGCCATGAAAATAAAACTGCATCATTTAAGTTGTGGGAATGTCAAGAAGGACTTCGGAACAAAATGCAGTGATACAGAATAATGGGATAGAAGGAGGAGAACATATTTCATTTAAAGTGTTTTCAAAGAAACTCTCTTTGAAGAGGTGACTTTAGCTGAGACCTGAAGTATAAACAATTGAGAGAAAGAGAGGGGAGAGAGACAGAAGAGAGATTGAGTGGGATGGTGCAATGTAAGGGCTAAAGAAAGTAGAAGTTACGTTTTTGAAGATCAGGAAGCACCTTGTGAAGATTCTAATACTACAAAGAGCTTACTGAATCTTGTTACTATGTAAAAGTGACTACGGGTTTGGGGGGTGATAAGGAGAGTGATGGGGGAAAGAAGGAAAGTGATGGTGAAGGAGAGATGGAAGGTGAGAAATGGAGAAAGAGAGACGGAAGGAGAAAGGTAGGGGAAGGATGGAGGGGAGGAGATGGAGGGGCAAATTTGGACAGGGAACTAGAGAGATAGTGGTGGAGGAGGAGAGATGGAGGGGAAGACAAAGGGAGAGAGAGAGAGGAAGTGATGGAGGAGTAATAGAGGGGGAGATGGAGGGAGAGTGATGGAGGAAGAGGCTACAGAGACTATGACGATGAAATAGATCAGAGTCTAAGTACTGCCTGTAAACACAAACCTCCAACTTAAGAGATTTTGGAAGAATATTCTTAGGATCCTCCTCCACCCTAGGTCCCCCAGCGGGACTTTGCTTGGCTATCCTCTCTCTGGCTGTCATCTCAGGGTCCTGCTTGACTCCAGCTTAGGGTCTCTGAAATTTCCCATGGTCTTAGGTGACAGCAACCACCCTGCCATACTGAGTAAAACTTTCCACCCAGGCCAACTGCCTAGTGCTCAACAGCCCCGCCAATTTCTCTGTAAGCTGGGCAGCCAGCAGTGGGTTGGTGTCTAGGTGTTCAGCACCATGTTAATGCTGGAACACTTGGTGTTTCCAACTCTTCAGCAGCTTTTCTCTGGGGAAGCTGAAAAGCCTTTGCTAACCCTAAAGTTTCTTCCCTGTGACAACTGAAAATACTGTTCTTTGGGGCTTGTACTATATCACATGGTTATGCGGGAATTGCATTTCCCAGAGTCCCCCAACTCAAATGGCTCTGGTTTGAGTTGGCCAGAGTATGAGTCTGTGGGAGCTCTGAAGGTGAATTGGTGTAGCTGCCTTTGCTGTCTTCAGGTGGTCATGGTCCTGGTCAGAGATGGTGAGGAGCCAGCATGTCCTAACTCTCCCTGTGCACAGCCAGCTCTCCTTCCAGACCTCTAGGGCTGCTGACTACTAGGCCCACCAGACCCACCATCAGATGCAGACATGATGGTTCTCTCTGCAGTTTCTCTCCAGAAGCTGGTCCTACCTGACTTCACATTTGTCCTTGTAGGCTTCAGTGCTTCAGAAGGCTAGGTAGTGACTTTTCTCTGATCTCCCTACGCTATGCTTTGATCTCTACTTCTCCACGTTCTCCAAATATTGTATGACTACTTAGGCCCTTAGTGAGTCCCTTATTGCATAATAATCATATGGTTTTGCTTCCTAAGTTGAACACTGAACAATACATGCTCTATTATCCTTAAAAAAGAACTCAGCTTTATCTTCAATTTAGGAATTTAGGAAAAACTAGATAGTTTACAAATTAGCAAGCTAACCTACAGAGTTGTTGAGTTTTGAATAAATTACAAGAATAAATTTTAACTGTACTTCCAATTCGATTAACTACTTCTTATTACCATCTGGCTTGTAAGGCAACATGGCTATGTTCTGCATGTTGCTTTCTTTGGGCAGCAGAAGCGTAACACTAAGAGACAGGTAGATTGATCTTAATCCCAGTATTCCAACAAAGAAGATTATAATGTTGATGGATATAACTAACCTAAGTAAAATACAGTGACAGCAAAACCAACATAGAAAATAGGAAAGCCACCAATAAATAGCAAAGTTCATTGATATATTCATCTTCATTAAAAGATCAGAATTGTCTCAGAGGGAAGTGCCCACATCTGATAAAGGAAAAAAAAAAAAAGCTTTCAGGTCATTTGTGCCTATCATCAATAAAGCATCTGGTAATTTTGCGAAAAGTGCATGGGAATAAAAAGACAAATATACTTGAACATGACATATGACTAAGCGGTCATTAAATAAAGACAACTTGATTGTTTTCTTCTTAGAGAAAACTAGACAATTTCCTTGCTTAAATCCCTCTACAATAACTGGATCATCTCAGAGGTGTGCTAATTCTTTTAATGATTGCAAGTAAATGTCTTGTACTCTGATAGGGGCTGGTACAGGTACTTCCTTCAAGAAAAATGGTGGCTCCTTAGCCAAGAACGTGGCTCTGTTAATGAACTTTAGCATTCCAGAGGCCAAAAGACAACAAAACTGAAAATCTCCAGCTTATTTTCAGCTTACTGAAAATTATTCCCTTCCATTCACTTGAGTAGCTCAAGAAATAGTCCCCCACTCCTCTTCCCCTCCATCCGATATCATGCTGAAGAATTTTATTCTTAAAGAAGTTGGGAAAAGAGAAATAGAATGCATTCTTAGCGTGAAATACAAACTCAAGCTACTTTTGTTCTAGCTTTCTGAGCTTGTTTTTTAATTGTGGTGAAATATACATAATATAAAATGCACCCTTTTAACCAATTTTAGGTATACAGTTTAGTGGCATTAAGTATATCACCATTATTGTACAACAATATCACTATCTATCTCCAAAACATTTTCAGCTTCCCAAATTGAACTCATACCCATAAATAATAACTTCCCATTATTCTGTCTCTCCAGCCTTTTTAAACCACCATTCTACCTTCTACCTCTATTAATTTGACTACCCTAGGTATCTCATAGTAGTAGAATAATACATTTGTCCTTCTGAATTTGGTTTATTTCACAAAACATGATGTGTTCAAGGTTCATTCATGTTGTAGCATGTATCAGAATTTCATTTTTTTTTTTTTTTTCAAGAGATGGAGTCTTGCTATGTTGCCAGCTGGTCTCCAATTCCCAAGCTCAAGCAATCCTCCCACCTCTGCCTCCCAAGTATCTGGGTCTACAGGCACCCACTATCACAACTGGCTCATTCTTTTTATAGCTAGGTAATATTTCATTGACTGTATCCACCACATTTTGTTTATCCATTCATCTCCCAATGGACATAGCAGCTGTTTCCACCTTTTGGCCTTTGTGAATAATGCTGCCATGATCACTGGTGTACAAATATCTGTTCGAGTCCCTGCTTTCAATTCCATCTTCCTGAGTTTGTAAAAGATGGAAATAATTCATGTCAACACACACACACACACACACACACACACACCCCACAATGTGGAGAGGGGAAGAGGCCTTCAGCTGACCGTGTCGGCAAACTTTTGGCAACACAGAAAGTGCATTTATCCTTGGCATAGGATCCTAGGATCCTAGAATGCCCTCAATTTATATGTATTAAAATCAAGAGGCCCAGGGAAAGTAAGTGACTTACCTAAGGTGACAGATAAATAGTCCGTGCCATCTCCAAGGTCAGAACTGCCCAGAATCTCTTGATCTCTAGCCCAGTGATTGCTCCACCCATCACGCTGACGTGAAGTATTATTGTTTAGTCCCTCCAGACCTTAAGCGAGGAGTTTTGCTAGTAGCATAAACACCACTCTTACACACCCCATGGTCATGCTGGCTTTTATAAGAATTATGTATTTTAGGGCCGGGCGCGGTGGCTCAAGCCTGTAATCCCAGCACTTTGGGAGGCCGAGACGGGTGGATCACGAGGTCAGGAGATCGAGACCATCCTGGCTAACACAGTGAAACCCCGTCTCTACTAAAAATACAAAAAAAACTAGCCGGGCGAGGTGGCGAGCGCCTGTAGTCCCAGCTACTCGGGAGGCTGAGGCAGGAGAATGGCGGAAACCCGGGAGGCGGAGCTTGCAGTGAGCTGAGATCCGGCCACTGCACTCCAGCCTGGGCGGCAGAGCAAGACTCCGTCTCAAAAAAA
>NW_016820951.1:622711-626992 GCF_001698545.2 Rhinopithecus bieti | reverse complement strand
AAAAAAAAAAAAAAAAAAAAAAAAAAAAATAATTATGTATTTTAAATGCCAGTTTACCTAGTTATGCTATTTATTATTTCTACTTTTACTTTGTTTTATGATTGAGAGGGGTGGGGACAGAGGAAAGATCTTGTATACTTTATATCTAATTTTACATATTCCACATACATTCTGACAGTGCTTACTTTTCCAGATTTTGTGGTCTCTGCAAAGGTAAAAAGATGTCCTGCTCTCAAGAAGAATACCATCTAATATTTCTGAATGTGAAATTCTGTTCCTGGTAGACTCATTTACTTCAATATCTCTACTGATGGTTTAAAGAGCATCAGGTTCTCAGAACTGGTGTGTTTGTATGAAAAAACCCGGGTGGATGGAGCCATGAGGAGAAACTGAATGAATTATGTTTTTCGCACTGTGAACTTCTAGTCCATGAAGAGCTGGGAATCATTTCATGCCTAAAGGGTCTGCTCTGACCTTTGATATAGAATTTCAGAAAGTATAATGTAATTATAGTAGATAATGAGAGCGGGGAGGCCTCTGAAGAGCAATTGTAAAAGGCATATTTTTTTGAGAAGGTTTTAAAGATAAATGTAAACCTCTAACTTCCTAATTTTTTGCTGATCTCTTCTGGGATGTATGACTGAATAGAAAAAGGAGGAAGAAGAATAAAATGCTCTGGAACCAGGGCATTCCAGTTAAAATTGCTTTGCAGGAAACAAGGTCATCTTAAATTTCAACATTTACCAACTAATGCTAAGTAGGGGTTATGAGTTTTCACAAATACAGATAAAGCTAGTATGATTAAAAGTGCACTATGAAGAGAAGTAGTTGCCTGAGATATATAATACTTTGGTTATATTCAGAAGTGGTATAACGTTTACTTCACTTTTACATACTTCTTGTATCTTTAAAAGACTGTTTATACTTTTTTTGGTAATGTATAGAAACTCAATATATTTTTTGTGTTTTAACCCAGAAACTCTGATGAACTTTCTCAATAATTCCAGTAATTTTCTGAAGATTATTTTGCTTCTCTATGTAGACAATAAGTTCATCAGAATATAATTTTAGTATTTTCCCCCTTTCCAATACTTAAAACCTTCATTTCTGTTTCTTGAAATTATTTGCTGGCTAAGACCCATGACATAATATTGAATGACCTTTTGTCTGATTTTTAAAGGAAAGTCTTCTAATGTTTCAACAGTAAATATTTAAGACTAAATAAATACCCTTAATCTAGTTAAAGAAGTTCTCTTTTATCTGTAATTTGTTTGAAATTCTAAAAACAAATGCATAGATTGTTGTATTTTATACTTTTTTTCCACTTCTAATGAGATGATCTTATACTTTGTCTCCTTTAAATTATTTTAAGCATAAATCTCTCAGTTCGTTTGGGCTATTAAAACAAAGTAGCATAAACTGGTGACTTATAAACAATGGAAATTTATTTTTACGTTCTTCAGGCTGGAAGTAAGAGATTAAGATGCCAGGCTGTTTGGGTTCTGGTGAGGGCCCTCTTCTAGGCCCTCTTGAAGGCCTAACTTCTTCAATATTCACATTTCAGAAAAGAGAGAGCCCTCTGTGGTCTCTTTCATAAGGGCATTGATCTCACTCATGAAGCCTCCAACTTCTTAACCTAATCATCTCCCAAAGGCTTTAATTCCCAATACCATTATATTGGGGCTTAAGGTTTCAACATATAAATTTTGGAAGAACACAAACATTCATTCCATTATAGTAAAATCCAGTGATTTTTTAGGAAATTTACAGGGTTGTGCAACCAATCTGGTTTTAGAACATTTTATCACCCCAGAAAGATCCTCATTGTCCATTTGCAGTCAATACCTGTTCCTACTCCCAGCTGCATGCAAGAAACTACTATTCTGCTTTGGATATGTCGTTTACAAATATTTCACATAGATAGAATCATGCAATATGTAGCCTTTTGCATCTGACTTCTTTCACTTAGCGTAATATTCTTGAGGTTCATCTATGTTGTAATATGCATCCACAGTTTCTTCCCTTTCATTGCATTTACCAGTTGTCTGATAGACATTTGGATTGCTTCTAGTTTGGGCATATTATTTTGAATTTTCGATATGGTAACATTATTTAATATATTTTTTAATGTTAAAAAACCCTTATATTCTGTTGCACTGCCTTTTTTGGGTTTGGGCATGAAGATTATCTTGGACTCTTAACATAAGTGTGGAAATGTGTGGAATGATTTTATGAAATAATCCTAAAATGATTTTGAAAGTTTGGTAGAAATTGCCTGTGCATAGTAGGTGCCATTTTCTTTCGGGAAAGATTTTGTGCTACTGAATTAATTTGTTTTATGGTTATAAAACCAAATACAACAATTCTAAGTCACAATTGGTAAATTACATTTTTTTTTCCAAGGATCCTATTTGTTCATCATATCTAAGTTTCCGAATTTATCTGTGTCTAGTTTTGTTTTGTTTTGTTTTGTTTTGTTTTTTTTTTTTTTTTTTTTGAGATGCAGTTTTGCTCTGTCACCCAGGCTAGAGTGCAGTGGCACCATCTTAGCTGACTGCTACCTCTGCCTCCCGGGTTCAAGCCATTCTCCTGCCTCAGCTGCCCGAGTAGCTGGGATTACAACTGCACACCATAACACCTGGCTAATTTTGTATTTTAGTAGAGATGGGGTTTTATCACGTTGACCAGGCCAATCTCGAACTCCTGACCTCAGATGATCCACCTGTCTCTGTCTCCCAAAGTTCTAGGATTACAGGCATGAGCCACCATGCCCAGCCGGTGTCAAGTTGTTCTTACCTTTATATGTGAAATGTTTTGTCTCTTGTTTTCATTTGTATTTTAATTTTCATTCCTATTATACATATATATTTGTTGATAAATCTCAGCAGATATTTATTTCATTGCTATTTCCAAGGAAACAGCTTTTGTTGAATGGTGGCCTCTGCAATTTTCTCTATAGTTTGTTATGACTTCAGTAATTTCTACCCCTTATTCTTTCTTCCTTCTAGCTCATTTATGCTTATATTGATATTTTGTGGCTTATTTATTTTTTTCGAGACAGAGTCTTGCTCTTTTGCCCAGGCTGGAGTGTCGTGGCCTGACCATAGTTCACTGCAGCCTCTAACTCTTGGGCACAAGTGATCCTCCTACCTTAGCCTCCAAAGTAACTGAAACTACAGGCACAAGCCACCATGCCTGGCTAATTTTTTAAAATTATTTTTTGTAGAGACAAGGCCTTGCTATGTTGCCCAGTCTGGTTTTGAACTCCTGGCCTCAAGTGATCCTCCTGTGTTGGCCTCCCAAAGTATTAGCATTACAAGCATAAGCCACCATACCCAGCCTGTTACTTCTTCAATTAGCCTTATACCTCATTAATATGCAATCTTTATTTTTTCTAATATAGCATGCAAAATTAAACATACACCTTAACTGCATCTCAAGGATTTTAATATGTACTGATTTTATTATGATTCAGTTCTAAGTGTTTTAAATTTTATTATGATTTTAATCCATAAATTACAGTTGTTCCTGTCTTTGTGGGGTTGGTTCAAGGCCTCTATCCTTCCCACCTTCCCATACCAAAGTCCACAAATGCTGAAGTCCCTTATAAAATGACATCATATTAGAAAATAATGTACACACATCTTCCTGTATACTTTAAATCATCTCTAGATTTCTTATAATACCTAATACAATGCAAATGCTATTTAAATAGTTGTTATGCTGTATTTTATTTGAATTATTTCTTATTGTTACTTTTTTGTTTTATTTTTTAAGAATATTTTCTATCCACAGTTGATTAAATCCACAGATGTGGAACCCACAGGTAAGGAGGGCTCACTGTATATACTTTGAGTATTAAATTTTGTGAAATAACAATTGTTATTTTCTCTGATTTTTTTCTTCTTAACATTGATCACTATCAGACACACTATGTATTTTATTTATTTACTTTACTTCTCGTCTGCCTCCCCAGGAGAATGCATGTGTCCTCAGAAGGATGTTTTATCTGTTTCATTCACTGTGCTATCATTCTCAGTGCCTAAAGAAGTGTCCAGCATATAATAGGTTTTGATAAATATTTATTAAATGATGACACATGAAATATATTGGACTTTTCTCTATGGCCTAGAACATGAGTCAGCTTTTTCTGTAAAGGTTCACATAGTAAATATATCAGGCTTTGTGGACCACATGTGGTTTCTGTCATACATTTTCTTTTTGAAAAAAATTTACAATCCATTAAAAATGTTAAAAAAAAAAAAAAAAAAAAAAAAAAAA
>NW_016820951.1:554654-621101 GCF_001698545.2 Rhinopithecus bieti | reverse complement strand
TTTTTGTTTTTTTTTTTTTTTTTTTTTTTTTTTTTTTTTGAGATGCAGTTTTGCTCTGTCACCCAGGCTAGAGTGCAGTGGCACCATCTTAGCTGACTGCTACCTCTGCCTCCCGGGTTCAAGCCATTCTCCTGCCTCAGCTGCCCGAGTAGCTGGGATTACAACTGCACACCATAACACCTGGCTAATTTTTGTATTTTTAGTAGAGATGGGGTTTTATCACGTTGACCAGGCCAATCTCGAACTCCTGACCTCAGATGATCCACCTGTCTCTGTCTCCCAAAGTTCTAGGATTACAGGCATGAGCCACCATGCCCAGCCGGTGTCAAGTTGTTCTTACCTTTATATGTGAAATGTTTTTGTCTCTTGTTTTCATTTGTATTTTAATTTTCATTCCTATTATACATATATATTTGTTGATAAATCTCAGCAGATATTTATTTCATTGCTATTTCCAAGGAAACAGCTTTTTGTTGAATGGTGGCCTCTGCAATTTTCTCTATAGTTTGTTATGACTTCAGTAATTTCTACCCCTTATTCTTTCTTCCTTCTAGCTCATTTATGCTTATATTGATATTTTTGTGGCTTATTTATTTTTTTCGAGACAGAGTCTTGCTCTTTTGCCCAGGCTGGAGTGTCGTGGCCTGACCATAGTTCACTGCAGCCTCTAACTCTTGGGCACAAGTGATCCTCCTACCTTAGCCTCCAAAGTAACTGAAACTACAGGCACAAGCCACCATGCCTGGCTAATTTTTTAAAATTATTTTTTGTAGAGACAAGGCCTTGCTATGTTGCCCAGTCTGGTTTTGAACTCCTGGCCTCAAGTGATCCTCCTGTGTTGGCCTCCCAAAGTATTAGCATTACAAGCATAAGCCACCATACCCAGCCTGTTACTTCTTCAATTAGCCTTATACCTCATTAATATGCAATCTTTATTTTTTCTAATATAGCATGCAAAATTAAACATACACCTTAACTGCATCTCAAGGATTTTAATATGTACTGATTTTATTATGATTCAGTTCTAAGTGTTTTTAAATTTTTATTATGATTTTTAATCCATAAATTACAGTTGTTCCTGTCTTTGTGGGGTTGGTTCAAGGCCTCTATCCTTCCCACCTTCCCATACCAAAGTCCACAAATGCTGAAGTCCCTTATAAAAATGACATCATATTAGAAAATAATGTACACACATCTTCCTGTATACTTTAAATCATCTCTAGATTTCTTATAATACCTAATACAATGCAAATGCTATTTAAATAGTTGTTATGCTGTATTTTTATTTGAATTATTTCTTATTGTTACTTTTTTGTTTTATTTTTTAAGAATATTTTCTATCCACAGTTGATTAAATCCACAGATGTGGAACCCACAGGTAAGGAGGGCTCACTGTATATACTTTGAGTATTAAATTTTGTGAAATAACAATTGTTATTTTCTCTGATTTTTTTCTTCTTAACATTGATCACTATCAGACACACTATGTATTTTATTTATTTACTTTACTTCTCGTCTGCCTCCCCCAGGAGAATGCATGTGTCCTCAGAAGGATGTTTTATCTGTTTCATTCACTGTGCTATCATTCTCAGTGCCTAAAGAAGTGTCCAGCATATAATAGGTTTTGATAAATATTTATTAAATGATGACACATGAAATATATTGGACTTTTCTCTATGGCCTAGAACATGAGTCAGCTTTTTCTGTAAAGGTTCACATAGTAAATATATCAGGCTTTGTGGACCACATGTGGTTTCTGTCATACATTTTCTTTTTGAAAAAAATTTACAATCCATTAAAAATGTTAAAAAAAAAAAAAAAAACAAGGTTTTAATTTGAGGGTCATACTCAAACAGGCCATGAGCTGGATTAGGTATGTCAGCCATAATTTGCTGATCCTTGGCCTAGAATATGGTCAACTCTTATGACTATTCAATAAATCCTAGAAAATATTAATCTCTAGTTTTGAAGATCAGGTTTCTATACTTATGTACATTACAAGCTTGTTAATTGTACTATTCAAAGCTCCTAATATGTTGTAATAGATTTACCTCTTAATTAGTGAGAATGCTATTTCTAAATCTCCTACTAAAATTATAGATTTGTTCATTTCTTCTTACAGTCATATCAATCTTTGATTGTCTAATAATATCTTTTTAAATAATATTTCTGATAAATCTTGTAAACAGTACATAGTCCTACTGTTTTTTTTCCTGAATAATCTAATCTCCTGACAATCTCTATATTTTAACCAGGGAAATTAGTCTTTTTATACTTATTGTGATAATTGAGGTAGCTAAACTATACGTCTTTTCTTTACATTTTTATTTTCTCTTTTTTCCAGTCTTATGTCTTTCCTTTGGATTCACTGAATATCCGTGACCCTATTCTGTTCAATTCAAACTTAAAATTCATTTTATAGTTTCAGTGTTTACTAGACTTTACAGATTATTTTAATCTCCTTGTAAACAATATAAAGGCTTTAAAATGCTTCAACTTAGATCATCTACCTTTCAGCTTACCTGCCATGGTATTCTGTTTATTTGTTGTATCTAATTTGTTTAATGTCAAATTTAATGTTTAATGTATATTATTTTATACAGTCATGTTCATTTACACTTACTGATTTCTCCTTTGTTATCACCAAGCTTTTTTCTGATATTACAAACCTTCTTTCTGATATTATTTCAGTTGTGTTTCTCCCTGAACGCATGCTATATTAGGAAGAACTTGTTGATTATAAACTTACCCAATTTTTGTTAATCTGAAATCATGTTATTTTATTCTTGCTCTTAAAAGATAACTTTTCTGCATACACAAATATGTATTGAAAATTATTTTATCTAAGCATGTTTCCTCCACACAGCATTTACTGTTGCCTCTGTCAGTTGCCAGAGGGTAATTCCAAAAGAGAAATCATTTTTATTTCTATGCTAAGGGTTTGAACCACAAAGCCACAGAAGCAATGTCAATAGTTACAAATTCTCGGGAAGAATTGTGAGTTTTAGTTCTACTTTCATTTTCCATTTGTAGTAGTCATGGATATAGCCAGGTTTTATGACATCTGTCTTTGCTGGCAGGTGGTTTTTGTTCCTGGACCATCCTTTCACCACGAATGTAACCTTCTTAAGGTCTAACTTTATGCAAACATCTCAGATCAAATGTATTCTTGCCCAGTTTCAAGTTCTAGTCTTCCATTTTCTCTTATGGTTATTAATCCTCACAATGCCTTCAAGTCATCCTGAGCCTCAGCTCTTACTTACCACTCCTAACACTCCTCTTTCTGCTCCTAGTCTTTTTTTAAAAAACAAAACAATACAAAACAAAACAAAACAAAACTTGGGGATCTCTTTTACTTTCCTGAAAGCACAGCAAGTCATTCAAATGCCCATTGTTATTCAGCTTCTAGGTAGTTTTTAGCTGTAAGACTCTTCATGACATCTAGCCCCTTCTACTGTTAGAACAGTAATCTGTATTTTATCTTCTCTATTTTATTTCTAAGATGGTTTTTAATTAACCCCATTAAGCCATTTTAATACAATACTATATCAATAGATTGATTTTCATCTTATCAACATCTAAAAAGTGCTTTTGTTTCAACTTGAATTCAGGATTAAACGACAAACTGCAGGGAGAGATAAATTCAATAAAGTATCTTATTTTGATTTTGACTTTTTGATTCTTCTGAATGTTGAGTGATTAATTCTATGCTTTGTTTACACATTGATGAGGAAACTTTTCATTTCTGCATCTACGTAGAAATTAAGTATAGCTGACAGGTTCCAGAGACAAGCATTCTAAACTGGATTTTCTTCTTTCATTGAATATACCTTTGTCTCTTGAGAAAATAAAATGTAAATTAGTGAGATAATGCAGCTGAACCAGCATCCAGATGGTGTTTTCAAAAGAAAATTGTAATTTACTGTATTTTCTTCTCTTCTATACTAAGCCATATGCTTATTACAGCTTCTTTGTATATTTACTAGTAGCCCACTTAGAATGGCAGTATGTATGAATATCATGAGATTCCTCTTAATCTAAGATCAGAAGAAATACATGGAGATTTTAACTAGAGTTAATAGTACATGAACACTTTTAACCAGTGTGTAGGAGATAATATTTTATTAATTATACTATATTATATTATATTATTATATGTTATTACATTATAATTATTAATAAATTTCATATTATATAAATATAACTCAAATTATCATACTATAATTATATAATTTGATTTAGGTCCAGTTTGTACTATTCCCAAAAGACCTGTAAATGACATTTTTTACTGAGCATATATGTTCTCAGTTGTATTAATCATTTTCAGATTTATCTAAGTTAATTCTTNTTTGTATATTTACTAGTAGCCCACTTAGAATGGCAGTATGTATGAATATCATGAGATTCCTCTTAATCTAAGATCAGAAGAAATACATGGAGATTTTAACTAGAGTTAATAGTACATGAACACTTTTAACCAGTGTGTAGGAGATAATATTTTATTAATTATACTATATTATATTATATTATTATATGTTATTACATTATAATTATTAATAAATTTCATATTATATAAATATAACTCAAATTATCATACTATAATTATATAATTTGATTTAGGTCCAGTTTGTACTATTCCCAAAAGACCTGTAAATGACATTTTTTACTGAGCATATATGTTCTCAGTTGTATTAATCATTTTCAGATTTATCTAAGTTAATTCTTGTTACAGCCAGCTGAAGATTAGTCCCATTGTATATATGTAGAAACTGAGACTCAGAGAGGTGAACTGACATGTCAGATCCACATGGCAAAGAGACAAAACCAGGATTTAAAGGTGAATTATCTAATAAAAACTTCTGCTGCTCCTTACACCTTATGACATTTTTGTCCATTGTATAGCAGTGTGCATGCACATGCATATGCATATGTGTGTGTCATCCACTCCTTGATCCATGTCAACTTCCTGCAAAACTTCTATCTCTCTAGTAAGGAAAATAATCAAAATAGTTTACAAAGATAG
Source organism: Rhinopithecus bieti (assembly GCF_001698545.2). Classification (NCBI taxonomy): domain Eukaryota; kingdom Metazoa; phylum Chordata; class Mammalia; order Primates; family Cercopithecidae; genus Rhinopithecus; species Rhinopithecus bieti. The sequence goes on along the minus strand of NW_016820951.1, from coordinate 616,078 downwards.
GTTCTGGACACATGGAATTAGCTATCATCTGCTCAAATTAAGCACAGATAATTGACTAATTGTTCCTGAAATTATTGCAGATCAGTTACTAACAATTTATGTATCCAGAAAAAATGGACCCAATTTCAATTACATATTTAAAAAACACTATTAGATCAAGGAATATAATGGGTTAAGTCACTTGTTCTATTGGCATTTTCTCCTTACCCAAACCGAAAAGCACTGGGGGCAGGTAGTGGGGAGAAGATATGGGTGGAAGAGTGAAGGTAAATGGGATCATGTCTATTTTTCTCCTGTGTATGCATGTCATAGAATAGGAGGTCATTAATTTTTTGAATAAATAAATGATTCATAGGTGTGACACTAAAGGAGGTCTTATAAAAAGTAGGGTCCAAACACAAATATGACTAGTACTTCTTCAGAAAATATGTGTTCTTTATTATACTCTCCAAATAAATCAAACTTGAAAAGTTGCTGAAATTTCAATAGAGCAGTTTCTACGATGCTCTTAGTTGAAACTTTGGAATTGTTGTCTACAGCTCCTTTGCCCTCATATCAAATCGCTATGATAGTTCACCACTTCTTGTTCCAGAATCTCTCTTGCATTAGTCCTCTTTCTCCATTCCACTGCCAGTGCCCAAGCTTGGAGGTTTCTCTTCTTAATGCTCTCCTGGATAATTGTAAAAGCCTCCTTATCCTCACCGTCCCATCTTTTTCAGCCACTTTCAACACACTCTGGCCAAATATTAAGGGGTTCCAATTGTCTCTGAAATACAGTTTGAACTTTACAAGAGTATCCAGTGACTTTCCATGCCCTATCTCCATTTATATTTCTAACATAACTCTTACCTGCACCTGTCATGAGCCTTTTGTTCCTATTAAGCCATTGGGCTTAGTCTCTGAGAACATTCTAAGCAGTTCTCATTTTTTTATTTTCCTGAAATACCTCTCCTTCCTCAATATTTTCCTGGGAAAGTCAACTCAAATGCCCCAAGATACAACCTTTCCCACTGCTCTGAGAATTCAGCATCTTCCTCTCCTGCTCTCCAACAGTGCCTTGCTTGTACTTTACTAGGCTAATAGGGCATATTTTTATTGTGTGGGTGGGCCCATGCATGTGTGTGTGCCCATGCGTGTGTGTGTGTGTATGCCCGTGTATGTGTGTTATAACTCCTCTACTAGATTATAAACTCCCTTAGGATAAGGGAACTAGAATGTCCAGTGCTGTGCATGGCAGGAAAAAAATCATTCTCCCGTATCAACCAAGCAACCAATCAATCAATCTCCTTACATAATTAGAGTTTGTGAAAGAAATGATTGTCTGCTCCTTCCATTTGGTCTTCCCCAAAATAAAGCAAACCATATTTTTATTCTTATCTTCCAAAAAAAGTGGATTACAAAATAACCCTTAACTTTATCCTCTGTCAAAGAGTATATTTCAATCACTCTAGTTCTACATCAACTTATAGAGTTGCATATTTTTGAAAAACCAAGATAGAAAATCCCAAGAGTCTCGATTGAACTCTTATTTCTACAAAAATTCCAGAGACTCATATGTTTGACAAAACTGGCTACACACAAAGAGAGGGAAAAAAAGGCAGAGAATGAACCAAAATCAGAAGAAAATAGGGGAGAAGGGTTTTCCTAAAGGTCATACTTTCGTCATATAACAAAAGACACATTTTTCCCCCAATGGCTTTACCCTTTGTGTTTTATGAAAATAAGAGAAAATGAGATTCTAGAAAAGATTTTTTTTGTATTCTATGATTAATAGGGTTTGAAACATAATAAAATTATGATACAAGTACAGTTTGAATATTGCATTCAATCTCTCTCTATATATATACATTAAAAAGGAAAAAGAAAGTTCCTCTTTAACTTTGTGGGTAGAAACATAATGTGTTGCAGATAGTGGCCTATGCATTGGAGGGAGAAAAATACATTGGATTGGCAAGAAATGGAGATTAAAGGAAAAGAACAGAACCATGGTCAACATCTTCAGATTTCCTGGTGATAAATGTGTATTCAATACATAACTCCTTGTCATCCTGTAACTGAGACATCAAAGCTCTTGAATTACTTTATATTCCATTAGTGTCTATTTTGCAGTCTACTCAACAAGTTAATAATCTTATCATAGGATTTATGAATTATGGACTCAGGTAAACAGAGAAACCAGTAGCTATCCTTCAAGAAAATGACGAATATTGCAGGAACTGAGTATGAGATTTTCATTTGCTTTGCAAACAGGTGACAAAGGGCCAAGGACATCTATTAAAATGAACTCAGCACAAACGCAAATTGAAGATAATGTCATTGACCTCCTAATCTCTCTATTTTCACTACCACACTTCTGCTGTGGTAGAGTTAAAAGATTTGTACTTGAAAGACCCTATTTGAATTTAGCCTGCCTTTTACTAAAGTTTGAGGTGTGTGAAAAGAACAGAGTTTCTCTGTGGAATTCAATTTTCTCACCTGTAAAATCAGGAAAAAAAATGTTAACTATCACTTGAGGATTTTGTGGGGATAAGATGGGAAACACATATGCAAAAACATTTTCTAAACAGTGTGAATGCTGATGACTACTATTATTACTATTGCTATTGGTATAATTACAATCACAATTATTGTTTTATTATTTTATTACTTTTACAAGAGGAAGAGATGCCTATTTGAAGAGTTTTAGAAAAGAAACCTGCAAGTTGAAAGCCACATGTTTCAAAAACATATCCATTTGAAGCCATTTCCACAAAGGTGGAGAATATCCTCTATTATGTGTCACTGCTAAGGGAGCTTGGCGTGATTCAAACTAAAGTGATAAAACACCTCCATTTGTTTCATAATGGGAACTACACATTATGTGTTGCCAATGGGAGGGGTGGTGGGGGCACAGGGAGAGTTGCTGCACTCCAAGTGGTAATTGAAGAGAATTCAATGAGGGGGCTATTTTCAAAGGTGTAAAATGATAAAGCACCCTGAGGTTCATAGCAACGGGGAGCCTTGGCCACCTGTGGGCCTGACAGGGCAATGGGAGAAAGTGGTTATTAGAGCCCAGTGAGAAATATGGCTGGGAAAGAGGGCTGCTTCTAGAGAGGGATACAGCCACCACTAACCAGCATCTGCAGGTGCAATAATAAACACCTTGACCACTCTCTTGTCCTGTACTCAGATTTCCTGCCAGTGCCCACCACTGATTGGCTGGGGTAGCCCAGGTGATGCAGTTCAGAGAGAGCAGTGTGTCAAAGGGTGAAGAGTGGATTAAGGGTCAATTGGAAACTATTCAGGACACTAACTTAAATGCTATTAGCCAACACTAGCTGTTGAGCTTATAGAAAGAGAGCAAATCATCAAAACACACACTTGCAAAAGAAGCAACTAATCAAAACACACTTACTAAATGAAAGAACCATTCAATGTTAACTGCACAAACACAGCAAGGTCACATAACCATTTTTATGGGCTGAATGCCTGTGTCTTCCCTAAATTCATATGTCAAAGCTCCAGCCCCCGATGTGATGGTATTTAGAGGTGGAGCCCGGGGGGAGGGGTTAATTAGATTTAGATGAGGTCATGAAAGCATGACCCTCATGATGTGATTAGTGCCCTGCTCTCCGAGAGCATGCACCAGAGAAAAGGCATTGTGAGTGCACAAAGAGAAGGAGGCTGTATCCAATCCCAGAGAGTAGTTCCTCACTAGATGCCGAGTCTGTTGGCATCTTAATATTGGACTTCCCAGACTCCAGAACCCTGAAAAATAAATGTCCATTGTTTAAGCCACCCAGTCTGTGGCATTTTGTTAGAGAAGCCAGATCTGACTAAGTCAACTTTTTCAAAATGTGACTAAATAATGGTAAAAGATAATAGGAATGGACTAGGAAACTGGAACTTATTTGACCAGCTTAGTGCTGAAATCACGTAAAACTCACAACAGGAAAAAGTTAATCTGATACAGATTTAATGACGAAATTTTTTAATTTTTACTTTTAAAGTTTAATTTTGCTGCCAGGGTCCAGAGAAAAGCAGGAAGAAAAAAGCATTTGTATAAATGGCTTAGCTAATACAGGTATGGCTAGTGAGTCAAATCTAGGTTTTCTGAGGGTCTGCTAAGAGGAAAGAATGAGAAGGAAAAGAAGCGGAACAGGAAACCACTTATTTCCTCTGAAGACACTTGACTTCCCACTCTCTCCCCCAGGCACTCTATTCCCCTCTCCTGGAAAAATAGGAAGAAAGCTGAATCACCCAAGCCTAGGGTGGTTGTTCCAGAAATTCTGTATAGGATGGGCTTAGGGAAGGAAATCTGGTAGAAAGGGATACTTGGGTAATTAACTTGAAGGTACAAAGCACTACAAGTTTTATTGAAGAGTGTCTTAAATTGGGGTGAGTCAAGCGGATACGTGATACTTATTACAAGTCAATGAGAGATAAAGTGACCAGTCTTTCCTAAAAAGAAAACCAAAGGGGAAGAAAAGTGGATTACCATTAAGAAAGCTACTACTTCTACTACTAAGATGAAAAGCAATAATCTTACATTTTTAAATCTTTTTTTCTAAGTCACTGATGACTTCAATCAAAGTAAAGTGAAAAGCTGAGTGATGAGCTGGTGGTATTACCTTGATGGTCAACCTGGGAAATAAAGGACAAGGGATTTTTACTATAGAATGCAGTCTCCCAACCCAGGACATCTCTTGCCTAATCCTTCATATCCTTGCCATCACTTCTTTAGTCACATCTCAAAGCGAAGGTGAGAAAAAAGGAAATTGCAGATTTGCAAGTGAGATAAGGTTAACAACTTGGACCTTATTGCACCTGTGTAAGTACCATCATCTGGAAATTTTATCAAAGCAGCAAATGTCACACCTTACCACCTAAGGGTAAAGGAAATGCATTATTTAAAACCCACACACCAGGATGTCTGACTCAGAGTTGACTAGCATTGCTGGTAACTCATAGAAGCAAAGCACCAGCTTTGCAAAATTAAAACTGAGACATGCTAAAAGCCATTGGGTCGTTTTATGTTTTTTTTTTTTTTTTTTTTTCCATTCCTCATGTTCTAAATGAAAATGCTAGATCTAAATACAGAGATTATAGTTCTAAGGAAGATCACCACCTATGTCTCTTTTTTGCCATTTATTTGTTGGTTCAGTTATTCATTCAATAGATTAATACCAAGAACTGTTTTAAGTACTTGGGATCCCCAGTGGGGATAAAACCACTGTTCCTACACTCAGGGAGCTCCTGGTCTAAGGAAGAGAGAGAGATACATGACAGGCTCAGAGATTACCCTCCCGCACAATGGAACCTCAAAAGAGGCTCACCTCACTGAGCCTGGCGTCACTAGGAAGAGTCAGTAAGTTCCTGAAGAAGATGAATATGAAGAAAGGAAAGGAAAAGAGAAGTTTTCCAAGTAAAGAGTAGCATGGTGGGCAGTTCAGGTGTAGGGGGCAGGCTAAGGAAAATCATAGAGAAACAGACAGGGTGTTAGGGATGCTCCAAGCCTGTGGTTCCCACTAGACTATAAAGGGCCAGAGAGAGCAGTGAGAAATGAGGCTGGAAGGGAGGCAAGGGCCAGATGAGAGCAAACTGCGTGGCAGACAGGATTGCAGCCTGAAGTCTAGGTGAGTTTGAAGAGTTTTCTGTAGGGAAAGAGGGGTGCCTGCAAGATCAGAATCACCTGACAAATTATATTCATTAGGCAACATCTATTGATAATCTATCTACCATGAATAGAGGACTCTACACTATGTACTAACAACAGTTACCATTTTTGAGTTCTTAATATAACCCCCGGTACCCTAAACAAGATGGGTTCTTCTATGTCCTTATTATCTATTGCTATTATTTTCCTTATTTCATTTTTTTTACAATTGAAGAAACACAAGAACATAAACTTTTAACCCATTCAGCCTAGATTTCAGCCATAATCAGAACCTAGGGAGTTTGGCTACACATCCCACTCTTTTCCCCAGTGATCATCTTGCCTCACTCAAGTGAACCATTCGCTTTATGATTTCTAAAGACAGAAAATGCTTTCCTATATAAAAAGCCTCTTTACTTTTGAGAGTGATGCAATGGACTGAATGTTTGTGTTCTCCCAAAATTCATGGACTGCAATCCTCAGCCCTAGTGTGATCATAATAGGAGGTGGAGCCTTTGGGAAGTGATTAAGTCCTGAGGGTGGAACCGTTATGAATGGGCTTAGTGCCCCAATAACAGGGAGCCCTACAGAACTCTCTCACTCTCTTTTCATCTTGTGAAGACACAACAAGACGGAATCTGCAAAGTGGAAGAGGGCTCTCACTAGAACTTGAGCTTGCTGGCATCTTGATCTCAAACTTACAGACTCCAGAACTCTGAGGAGGAAATGTGTGTTGTTTATGAGTCAACTGGTATATGGTACTTTGTTAGAGTAGCCTGAGCTAACCAAGACAAGTGGCATAGCTAACTCTGTCTTTAAAGTGCTAATGTTATGTGACTCATCTGCCCACGGCCAGCTTCTCTCCAGTCAGGCTATTTACCTCTTAGGCGGTGTATTAGACATCGGAAAATCTGTGGAAAGGTTCCTGCCAGTTCACACCTGCAAGTGCTGGTGAGGAACAAGAAAACCGAATTGCAGGGATAAGATGAGTCAGAGTGTGGCAGGGACTGTACTGCTTCTTCCATGTCCTAGGATATTTACTTCGGGCTGGAGAAATGCTGCTGGTAGAAAGTTCTGAACTCACCAGTGGAAAGTAGGATTCTTCATGGCCAGAGGTAAAAGCAGGGACTAAAGAAAGAAGCAAATTACTTGTCATCAAGTAGGGGATATTCTACTGAGCTTCAGTGACTATGGGGATCTGTGACTAAAAAACCTTTGAAAAATGTACCCTCAAACAGCAAGGGTGTCATTAACTCCAATCATTTCTGTTGTTCACAGTAAGAGGACATCCTTTGAACGTTCTGTCAAAGTATAAAAAAAAAATCTTTATGGAAAAATACACGTAATACACAGCTCCATGGGTTTCCATAAACTGAACACATTCTTGCAACCAGCACACAGATTAAGAAATAAGATGTGACCAATGCCCCAGAAGTCCCCCATATGCTTTCCAGGCCCTACTCACCCAACAGAGATACTACCCTACAATTCTGATTTCTGACTACATAGATTAATTTTCTTTCTTTTTTTTTTTTGAGACGGAGTCTTGCTTTGCTGCCCAGGCTGGAGTGCAGTGGCCGGCTCTCAGCTCACTGCAAGCTCCGCCTCCCGGGTTCACGCCATTCTCCTGTCTCAGCCTCCCGAGTAGCTGGGACTACAGGCGCCCGCCTCGTCGCCCGGCTAGTTTTTTGTATTTTTTAGTAGAGACGGGGTTTCACCGTATTAGCCAGGATGGTCTCGATCTCCTGACCTCATGATCCGCCCGTCTCGGCCTCCCAAAGTGCTGGGATTACAGGCTTGAGCCACCGCGCCCGGCCAATTTTCTTTGTTTTAAGGCTTCACATAATTGGAATCATTCAGTGTGTATTCCATATCTGGCTTCATTCATTCAACATTATGGTTCTGAGACAGGTCCACGTTGTCATGTGGAATCATTTCATTGTTGTATGATAATTCCTTGTGAGTTCATACCTTAAGTTATTTATCTAGGAAGTTACACCAATTTTCATGGGAACTGCTATGGTGTGGACCCATTTTCAAATTACTTAGATAGAGGCAATGATTAGTCTACTGTCACCACTGGATATGGATTCCAGGGCATTGTTTCAGCGTCTTTACAATGAAAAAACAGCATACAATAATTTTGAGGCATTAAAAGGGGTAAGAAGTACATAGAGAGACTGCTAGAAAGAATCAAAGAGGAAAAAAAATCTGTTGGAATGATAATAGTTATTTGCTTATAATTACACAAAGACCCTGGTTGGTGAAAAAAAAAATGCTAACTCCGTTTTACAAACACAGAGTTCTCCTTTTCTTTATGTAAAAATAATGTTTCCCCATATTTCAAAATTTCCTATGTAAAACATTCTTCACAAAATCTGAACTTTCAATCAAATCCAGCCTATAGATGAGATATAACGAAAATTATGCAATAGCAATTTAGCACTCAATCTCTGTCATTTCAAGATGACAGCATCATTTGAAAAAGTTATCATGAATTAAAATTCTGAAATAAAGGCATTTGGTTCATCTTGAATATGCCATGTGGAGCTCCCACCCCCAGGGTAAGGCTCACTTTTTTCTACTCTTATTTACAGCTTGTTCTCTTGGGGGATACTCCAATTTCAAGGGCATTAAGATATGATTTATTTACATAAGGCCAATCAAGGGTTATCCTGTTCTCAAAAATTAGGGGCCAGTACTGCTCCATAAATGGAACAAAATGTTAATCACATTAAATCGAGGCCTCAATGATTGAAACAAGTAAGGCTGCAAATCAGAATGATTAATCATGATGACAAAACCAGAAACAAATTTCTATGCTAAAGAACAGCTTATTATCACTTTTTGCTTGTCTTCTCAAGACAAATTCATAAAATTGGCATCTCAGGATGCCTCATCTTGGTCTTTCCTGGTTTCAAAACAAAAGATCATTTTCCTTTCCTCTCTTCTCTCCCAGAAACGATTACTTTTCTAAAATAAAGGAATAAAAAGTCAGGTGTACAGATGAACTTCGCCATACAAAGGAGTCAGGAAAAGAGATGGAAAATGTAAAAAACAAAACAAAAAGACTTCTTTGATGAAATCTATTTCTTTGATCACAACCTGCCTCAGTCAACGAAATACGAGGAAAGTTGAGGAGATCTTGCTTTACTACGCCCTTCTCTGATTGTGCTACTTTGGGTGAATTCTGCCTTTCGAGAAGCAAAATATGATCAAATTAGCTTTACATTGGACAAATAGTATGTTACTTCATTTGATATCTTTACTATCTGTAAAACTGGGAAGCTAAGAATTAAAACAAGACAAGAAAACAAGGTCCTGATTTCCATTTTCACTGCTACAGTGATGATTACCAAAAGTAAATACATAAGTATCAGAACACTCAACACAGACACTCTGCATGATGCAAAGATTTCAGTAATTACCGAGATTTCTAGAAATCCTATATTCCTTATCACTAAAGCATTTCATTCTTCATGAGAAAATAGGAAAAATAAAAAATAGATGCCTCAGGAGAAAGATTAAACAAGGAGCAGAAAATACTTATGTAGAAGACATTATCAATTTATGAAACAATCAAAAATTATTTTTGCAAGTTGCAAAATGTATCAAAGCTGTATGAGATTGAAAGTTCAAAGGTTAGGAATGAATGTAACACATAAATTGTAAATGTTTTAAATCATAAATTATATTCTCTGTACCTTAATTACATTGTTGCTGGTGAGTACATATTTGTAATATGCTTTATACTATTAATATATTTATGCCTGGAAGCATTTATTATAAACATTTTTTTTGAAATTTTTCAAAACTAGTCACCATTTTCATATCAATGGTGGTGTTTCTTCAGTTTTCCACTACTTAAAATTCACTTAATGAACATTAGGCAGAAATGAAAACATCACCTTTTAGGTACATTTTTAAACATTGTTTATACAAAACGTTTATATAAACATTGTTTATATAAAAAAATTTTTAATTAAAAATCATTTCATACCAGTTAAAGAAAACCTGCTATTTGCACATTTTCAGTCACAATTTAAATGTCGTGGTAATGGTTACTCCCAGATGCTTCCAGTTTCACATCCCAACTTGTTTCTTTTGTTAGTCTTTATTTGTACTGTACTAGAGAAGCCCTATTTAAAATTAATTGTCATTAGGAACAGTGGCAAATGTTTCGTATTTCTTTCAAATATTTAGATGTCTTTGGAATAAAATGTTTCTGCCCAGAAGAGAAGGGTTCATGTTATTCAGATATCAAATACATTGCTGTGGGTGTCACTTGAATAACTGCAACAAAATAAAAGTGGTCTTTATTTGTATTATTAGTGTTGTATGAAAAACATGCCTTAACAAAAAAAAAAAAAAGAGTGATTCATTTTTTCTCTACTCCCTGGTGAACTTCAGTTTGGAAAACAGAACTTTATCCTTGAAACCCAGAAAATAAACCCCAAAGACTTACATCTATGGCTATAATTTTTTGACTACTTCTTTCATCACCAAATCAGTATCAGGAAGCATAACGTTGACCACCAAATGTTATCTGTGAATACAGCAGTGTGAGAATTTCCTTGTTGCACATATGGCTGTGCTCCATCCGTCTTCACCCAGGGTATCTTTTCTGGGCTACATCACATACTCCAAGATAACCATTTACTGAGTTAAAAATAACTTCCATTGCTAGAGTTTGGATTTCCAGTACAAGTAAGGCAAATAGTTGCCAGGTGCCACTCCCTCATATGTGTACCACACAAGTGCCAAATGCTGATTTACACAGATTGTTCTTAGGTACCGTGTTCTATAGTAAGTACTATACTAAGTATAGTATATAGTATATAGTAAGAATAGCATATAGTACTATAGTAAGCATAGTAAGTACTACAGAACAGAAAATAGAACCACTCTTCCAGGACAGCAACTGCTTTTCCAGTGCAGGCAGATTCCAGGGGTGTCCATTTGGTTCAGTAATGTTGCCAAAAGTTCATTATGTTTTCCCTCTGGACATAAAACTTGTCATTAAACTTTTGGCTTGTTTTATCACCATCTCAGTCATAGTGTGACATTTACCTGATTATTTTTAACAAAGAGTGCAAAGTTGAATTATGCTGCTGTGACTTTGGTGATTTCACCACCTTCTGCAAGAAAATACATTAATTTTGATGGAGAAAGTATTATCTTACTTTCCAGAGAAACTTAATTGGTTCGACAAAAAGGTCATTGTGTTTTGTTTGAAAGCTAGAAGAAAGTTTCAAAGTTTCAAAGTCACTATGTGACAAATGTATTATAATTGGACAAGGGGTAAATATATAAAATTAAATGTAAAAATAATTCACATCTTACTTCCAATTCAAACTTCTTTTGTGGCTGCTTGAATAAAATCATCACACTATCCTGATATGAACAAATTCTAGTCTACATGTGCATTGGAGTCCTGACCACCAGCCACTTGCAGTTTTTACATTAATTTGAATTGTAGGCGGGGTGCGGTGGATCATTTAATTCTAACAGTTTGGAAGGTCAAGGAAGGAGGATTGCTTGAGCCCAGAAGTTTGAGACCACCCTGGACAACATAAAGAGACCTTGTCCCTACATTAAAATTAAAAATATATATATAGATTGTAGTATTTATATTACTAGTGTAATTACAATATTTATCCTCTGGCACTGTCCAATCTGCAGCCCATGGCCTGCATGAGGCCCAGGATGGCTTTTAATGCAGCACAACACAAATTTGTAAACTTTCTTAAAATATCATGAGGTTTTTTTTTTTGCGATTTTTTTTTTTTTAAGCTCATCAACTATTGTTAGTGTTAGGATATTTTATGTGTGGCTCAAGAGAGTTCTTTCTGTGTGGCCCAGGGAAGCCAAAAGATTGAACACCCCTTCTCTAGTGAATGTTTTTGTGCTGGTGATCTGCTTATTGTGAATAGAGAATATGATTAATCCAAATACCAACAATAAAAAAGAAAAAAAATTAACAGATATAAATAATTAGAAAAAAAATACAGGAAATTATATATTTTGGGGAAAACTGCACCATTAACTGAATATTTGCTGAGACAACATGGCCAACACTTTGCAATGTTTTCATAGCCTTGGAGAGCATAATAGTACTTAGTAAGACTAAAAAAATGCCTATGAAGGCATGGGCAAGGGCTTCATGTCTAAAACACCAAAAGCAATGGCAACAAAAGCCAAAATTGACAAATGGGATCTCATTAAACTAGAGAGCTTCCTCACAGCAAACGAAACTATTATCAGAGTGAACAGGCAGCCTACAGAATGGGAGAAAATTTTTACAATCTATCCATCTGACAAAGGGCTAATATCCAGAACCTACAAAGAACTTAAACAAATTAACAAGAAAACACAAACAACCCCATCAAAAGTGGGAGAAGGATATGAAAAGACAATTCTCAAAAGAGTAAATTTTTACATAATATATGAAGCACATATAGAGGTTTCTTTATATATAAATTGATGTTAAATTGTTCTAGAACTATTTGTTTAAAAAACCCCTTTTTACATTGCAAATGACTTTGAACTGTTGTCAAATTTCAGTTTTCTATAGTTTTGTGGGGTTGTTTCTGGGCCCTCTATTTTGTTCCATTGACGTTTATGTCTATCCTTTAACCAACATCACAGTATCTTGTTGTAGATACTGTGAAATCAAGGGGCATGAGTTTTCTAACTTTTTCTTCCTTTTCATATTATTTTGGCTTTTCTGCTTCCTTATATTTTCCATACAAATTTTAAAGCCGTCTCATTGCTATGTGTGTAAAACTTTTCTGGAATTTTGACTGGAATTGTGTTGAATTTCTAGATTGAGTTGGTATCTTAATACTGAGTCTTGCAATTGAGGAAAGAGATATATGTCTACTTAGATCTTTTAAAAGTTTTGAAAGTGTTGTTTCTGTGGTTTTCAACATAAAGATTCTGACTGTATTTCTTTAGATGTATACATAAATGCCTCTTAAATTTTTATTTATTTATTTATTTATTTTTTATTTTTTGCTATTTAAAGCCATATTCTTGGCTCTGGATGCTCTTTCAGTATTGTTCTGCCTGGTCTGTTCAGGTGGTTCTTTCTTGGCCTTAGGTAGTTTCTTTGGATTTCTGTAAATTTTCAATTACCTCTCTGTGTGACTTTCCCTTTCTGTGAAGCTCTCTTTTTGCAGTACTGTAACCTCTCCAATTTTTCACCTCCATCCCTTCAACTCAGTGGCCTGTGGGCTCTGTTTTGGTTTGCCCCACTGCAATGTAGCCTGGAAACTCTTTGCGGGCGGGAAGCCGGGGCAGTCATAATACTCACTTAGTTTGCTTCCCTTCCTGTAGACATCCTGTACTGCACTGAGTCTTGATTAATGTCTGAAAAACAGTTGTTTTATATGTTTTCATCTCTTTTATCATTGCTTAAGGAAGGAGGGTAACTCTAGTTCTCATTACCCTATTATGGTTGAAAACAGAATTTTCAACTACAATTTTCAACATGCTTTATGAATAATAAAATTGTGCAATTTAACCTTTTCCTCTGCTTCTGCTTCAGGCACACTGAACTTTATTTAGTCTTTCACATACACTAAGATAACTGCCAAAGGGCCCTTGTAGATAGTCCTTTCTTTGGTCAAAATGCTTTTTCCTCTTATTATCTGCTTAATTCCTGCTCATCCTTCAGATCACAGTGTAGTCATCATTTCTTCACTGGAAGTTTTCTTTGACTTTCTTATGTTGTCAAATCCCCTGTTGTAACATGTCTTCATGATGTTTACCTCATGTTTCATTTTACACTTATTTGTGTAACTATTTGATACCTATATGTCTCCTTCTCTAGACTGTAATAAGCATTGGAGCTATGGTTGTCTTTGCTTACCATTTTATCCAAAGTGGCTGGTGTAAAGTAGGTGCTCATCAAATATTTGTGAGATAGATAGACAAATTGAGATTACCTCCGTGTTTGTCTTTTTACTAAGTTTCATTATTTCCTATACCTTCTTTAACATGTAATGCACCAATAAGTAATTATACCTTTTCTGTTATACTATTAGAATTTTCTATATCTCACCAAATAAGATTAACAAAAGAACAACTGTTCTATCAAATTGTAACAACATTCAGAGACAACTAATTAAGTCTTATATTAAATAAACTACTTATAGGAGAATTCTGCAATGAATTAGGGCTCTGAAATTGCCGTTTGCTCATCACAGATGCAATAAAGCACAACTTGGCACGATCAGTCAATCAGAAACTGACTCATGAGGGATATCAGATTTCCTTGCTTCCATTTTGTTTTCATCTTTCTAGTTTGTTTGAAAACTTATAAAAAACATACGATGAGTTTTCAAATAAAATTTGTGGTAGTTCCATGCTGACTTCTTGCCTCTATAGTTTGTGCTTTTATTTCAGGGCTATAGTGCTGGTATCACAAACAAAATCTTAAGGAATATTCTCACATTGTACCTAATATTATAAATTGAATGACAAATCGGGTGGCTTTTTTTTTTTTAATGTGGTGTCTCGATCACATTCACTTCACTAGTTGATGCTAAAAAATGATCTATTGGATAAGAGTAGTTGTTATTTTACTGAAATAGTTGCCAGAGAACCACTGGATATTTTCTGTAGTAAAGGAAAGAGCACAAAATTTATTTTCCCATTTTTTGTTATAACTCAGGATATCTCTCCAAAGTTAGTTATTACTATTTTCCATCTAAAATAGAGACATGTTTTAATTCTAATTAACCTCCAAAATCTAACAAATAGTCCCAAAGTTAAAATAAAATTTGAGATCTATTGAGACATACTTATAAAATTTTCCTTCCCTGTGCTTTTGTTCACTATCTGAGAAATCTGAGAAATAATTGCTAGTTACCTTCTCAGCAGAAAAATTATGAGGATTATTAAAATAATATATGTAAATTACCTTGCTGTCAGGAGCCCTGGATGCCTGTGTAATATATTACACTGCTAAAAACTCATATTAGTAGACTTTAAATTTTATCTTAATGCTCAGATAAGTAATTCCCATACATAGCTCAATGTATCGGACCTGATTTTTCTTTATAAGTAGACAGGTGCTATGCTGCTTTAATTAATTTGAATAGACACAGATTCAAAATTTTCTCAGTGAGAAAACATGGTTGTTTTAATGTTAATAAAATCTGATCAGTTAGAAACTTGGTCTGCATTTCACTGGGGTCTCTATCTGTTTTGAATGCAGTATTCTTATTTGCTCTTTATGATCTCCTAAAAGAAATACATTCTTGGTGATGTACTATTGTAAAGCACCTGGGTTTGGGAATCATATATGTCTGGGTTCAAATTCAACATTTGACATACGTTAACTGTGTTACCTAGAACAAGTTCCTTTTTTCCCCCAGGCCTATGTTTCTTCTTTGTCAAATGGGCGATAATCCAGGATGTCCAGATTAGTGATCTCTGTAGAAAACATTGAATAGAGGAGGAAAGTACAGGAAGCAGCTGAATAGAGGCCTCTACCAATCATGCTCGCTACAGGAACAGCAAATTTAACAAGTATTTACACAAAAAAGCACCTTCAGAAGAACCAAAAATCAGGAGAATGATCACAGTACCTGGTTTTTAACTTCATATCACCTAAAGAAGCACTGAAAAGGGTAGGAAAGACAGTCTTGAATTACCAACACCATTCCTGCCCCAATCCCAGGCATTTGTGTGTAGTGCAGAGAATCTGAGCACTTGTGAGAGAGACGGCACAGTGACTGTCGGACTTTGCATTGGAATTCATTGTGGCCCTGTCACAGCAGAAAGAAACACTAGACAAATTCAGTTGACACCCATGGCGGGAGCATTTAGATAAACCCTAGCCAGAGGGGAATCCCAGAGGACAGGAATTGTTCAAACCAGAGGTCAGAATCTGAGTTCTGTCAAGCCCTGTCACTGTGGGCTAAAATAGTCTGGGGTTCTAAATAAACTTGAAAGGCTGTTTATGCAACAAGGACTGCAATTTCTAGGCAAGTCCTACTGCTGTGCTATGCTTGGAGCCAGTAGACTAGGGGCATCACAATCTAGTGAGACACCAACTAGGGTGGCTAAAGGAGGGCTTGCACCACCCCAACCCCACACAACAGCTTGGAGCTCTGAAAGAGACTCCTTCCTTCCACTTAAGGAGAGGAGGGGGAAGAGTAAAGAGGACTTTGTCTTGGAACCTGGATACCAGCTCAGTCATAGTAGGATAGGGCAGCAGGCAGAATCCTGAGGTACTCACTCCAGACCTTAGCTCTCAGATGACATTTCTAGACACATCCTGGATCAGAAGGGAACCCACTACCTTAAATGGAAGGACCCGGTCCTGGAAGAATTAATTACCTGAAGACTAAATAGCCCTTGCACCCTGAATAATCAGCAGTGGTATCCAGACAGTACTTGCCATAGGCCTTGGGTGAGACTCTGAGACTTGCTGGCTTCAGGTGTGATCTAACACGTTACCAGTTATAGTGACTATGGAGAGAGATTCTTTCTGCTTGAGAAAAGCAGAGGAAAGAGAAAAGGAGACTGTCTTGCAGCTTAGGTACCAGTTCAGCCACAGTTGGGTAGAGCACCAAGTGGGTGCTTGGAGTCCTCAATTCCAGGCCCTGGCTCTTAGATGGCTTTTCTGGACCTTCCCTGGGCTGGAGGGGAGCTGACTTCCCTGAAATAAGAGTCCTACAGCTGGCAGAAAGCTGACTCAAGAGCCCCTGGAACTTGAATGAACATCAGTAGTAGCCTGGCAGTATTCCCTGCAGGCCTATGATAGTGGTGGCCATGGCAAGAGACTTCTCAGTTTCTGAAATAGGTCAGGAAGAGTGGGAAGGACTTTGTCTTGTGACTTGGGTGCCAGCTCAGCCATAGTAGAACAGATCACCAGGCAGATCCCTAAAGTTTTAATTCCAGGCTCTGACTCCCACGTAGCATCTTTGGACCCACTGGGGCCCACAGGAACTTACTGCTCTGAAAAGGACACAAAACTGTCTGGCTTCATCACCTGCTGAATGTAGAGCCCTAGGGCCTTGAACGAACATAGGCAGTATCCAAGTAGTGGTGAGAGTGGGCCCTGGGTGAGACCTAGCTGTGCTGACTTTAGCTCTGATGCAGCACTGTCCTAGGGGTGGTAGCCATGGGGGTGCTTGTCTCACCTCCTCCTCCAGCTCCAGGAAGTTCAGCACAGGATAAGGTTCCATTTGTTTGGGAGACAGTAAGGGAAGAGAACAAGAATCTGCTTGGTAATCCACAGAATTCTTCTGGATCTTATCCAAGACCACCAAGGCAGTACCTTTACAAGTCTACAAGAGCCACAATGTTATAGGCTTGGAGTGCACTCCAATGCAGATGTGGCTGCAGTGACCAAAAACAGATTATAACATCCAAATCTCTTTGAATACCTGGAAAGTCTTCCCAGGAAGAATGGGTATAAACAAACCTAGACTGCAGAGACTAATAAATACCTAACTTTTCAATGCCCAGATACTGATGAGCATACACAAGAATTCACAAGCATCAAGACTATCCAGGAAAATATATCCTCACCAAATGGAACTAAATAAGGAACCAGGAACCAATCTTGGAAAGACAGAGATATGCGACCTTTCAAACAGAGAATTGGAAATAGCTGTTTTGAGGAAATTCAATGACATTCAAGATAAAACAGAGAAGGAATTCAGAATTCTATCAGATAAATTTAACAAAGAGATTGAAATAATTAAAAAAGAGTCTAGCAGAAATTATGGAGATAATAATGCAATCTACCTATTAAAGAATGCATCAGAGTCTCTTAATAGCAGAATTGATCATACAGAAGAATTAGTGAGCTTCAAGACAGGCTATTCAAAAATACACAGAGAAGAAGAAACAGACAAAGAAACATCAAAAAAAGAAAACTACAGGTCAATATCCTGGAAGAACATTGATGCAAAAATCCTCAACAAAATACTAGCAAACAGAATTCAGCAACACATTAAAAAAGATCATTCATTGTGATGAAGTGGGATTTATCCCAAAGATGCAAGGATGGTTCAACATATGCAAATCAATCAATGTGTTACCTCATATCAACAGAATGAAAGATAAAAACCATGTGATCATATCATCTGATACTGAAAAAGAATTTGATAAAATTCAAAATTCCTTCATGATAAAGAAACTCTCAAAAACTGCATATAGAAGGAACATATCTCAACTTAATAAAAGCCGTATATGACAGACCCACAGCTGGTATCATATTGAATAGGGGAAAACTGAAAGCCTTTCCTTTAGGATGTGGAATACGACAAGGATGCCCACTGTCACCACAGTTATTCAATGTAGTACTGGAAGTCTTAGCTAGAGCAATTAGACAAGTGAAAGAAATAAGAGGCATCCAAATCGGAAAGGAATAAATCCAATTCTCTTTGTTTGCAGCTGATATAATCTCACACATAAAAAAAACTGAGGACTCAACCAAAAAACTATTAGAACTAATAAACAAATTTAGTAAAGTTGTAAGATACAAAATCAACATACAAAAATCAGTAGCATTTCTGTATGACAACAGTGAATAATCTGAAAAAGAAATAAAGAAGGAATTTCATTTATAATAACTACAAATAAAATAAAATACCTGGGAATTAAACAGAGAAAAGAAAGATAACTATAATGAAAACAATAGAACACTGACAAAATAAATTGAAGAGGATACACAAGAGATGGACGGATATTTCATGTTCATGAACTAGAAGAATAAAGATTATTAAAATATTCATACTACACAAAACAATCTATAGATTCAAGGGAATACTTAGTAAAACGACATTCTTCAAAGAAATATAAAAATAATCCTAAAATTTACATGAAAAAACAAAGACACAGAATAGCTGAAGCTATCGTGAGCAAACAAAACAAAACTGGAGAAATGACATTAACTGACTCCAAATTATACTACTGAGCTATAGTAACCAAAACGGCATAGTAGTTGATACAGACACATAGACCAATGAAACAGAATAAAGAACCTAGAAACAAATCTATACTTCTACAGTGACCTCATTTTCCTCAAAGTTGCCAAAAACATATATTGGGGAAAGGACAGTTTCTTCAACAAATGGTGCTGGGAAAACTGTATATCCATATGCAGAAGAATGAAATTGAACCCCTATATCTCACCATATACAAACATTAAATCAAAATGGAGTAAAGATTTAAATATAAGACCTTAAACTATGAAACTACTATAAGAAAACATTGAAGAAACTCTCTAGGACATTGGACTGGGCAAAAGTTTATTTAATAACACCCCACAAGCACAGGCAACCAAAGCAAAAATGGACAAATGGGATCACATTAAGTTAAAAAGCTTCTGCACAGTAAAATAAACAGCCAAGAAAGTGAAAAGGCCACCTACAGAATGGGAGAAAATATTTACAAACTGTCCATCCGACAAGGGACTAATGACCAGAATATATAAGGATCTCAAACAACTCTATAGGAAAAGAAAATCTAATAATCCAATTAAAAATGGGCAAAAGATCTGATGAATAGACATTTCTCAAAAAAAGCATAAAATTGACAAATGGGCATATGTAAAGGCACTCATCATTAATCATCAGAGAAATGCAAATCAAAAGTACAATGTGGTATCATCTCACCCAAGTTAAAATGACTTTTATCCAAAAGACAGCAACCTAAGTGTCCATTAACACATGAATGAATAAAGAAAATGTGTCACATATACACAATGGAGTACTATTCAGCCATAAAAAAGAATTAGATCTTGTCATTTGCAACAACATGGATGGAACTGTAGGTCATTATCTTAAATGAAATAAGCCAGGCACGAAACGACAAACTTCACATGTTCTCATTTATTTGTGGGAGGTAAAATTAAAACAATTAAACTCATGGAGAAAGAGAATAAAAGGATGGTTACCAGAGGCTGGGATGGGTAGTGGAGTGGTGGGGATGGGGAAACTGTGAATGGTTAATGGGTACACAAAAACTAGAAAGAATGAATAAGATCTAATATTTGGTATCACAACAGGGTTATTACAGTCAATAATTTAATTATACATTTAAAAGTAACTAAAATAATATAATTGGATTTTTTGTAACACAAATGATAAATGCTTGAGGTGATGGATATTCCATTTACCCTGATGGGATTATTATGCATTGTATACCTGTATCAAAATATCTCATGTATGCCATAAATATATACAACTGCTATGTACCCAGAAAAGTTGAAAACGTAAAATTAAAAAACAACTGCATATTTGAAAGAGAAAAAAAAATCACCGAATGTAAAGAGAAACTTCATTGAGTGGCAGTTATTATTACTTATAATTGTACTATGCGTGCAATCGTGTGATGAGGTTATGGTATCAACTGCATGGACATGAAAAGAACCAGTACTTTTAGAGTTTACGTGTTTGGTCAGCACATAATTTATAGGCATTATTTTATGAAATTCTCACCAAACTGTAATGTTGTCATTTTATTTCCCATTTTGCTGTTATGCAAAATGGGGGTAAATTAATTTGCTCAAAGCAGGGCCAGGGTTTGATTTTAGATCTGTTGGATTTCAAAGTCTGAGAAACAAACTCTGTATCTGAAATTGAATTGCTTCTCCTTGTTTTAAAATTTCTTTGGAAATGACACAGATTATGTCTGAACTTAGACATCTCTTTTTCTCTTACAGCCAGGTTTCTTCGTTTTCTGTTGCATCAGGTTAACAGATTTTGAGATTGAAAGCAGTTTCATGGATGTGGTTAAACAGAAAAATGTAGGATAGCTTTAAAATCTGCTTAAATTGTTTTAAATAATTTTGAATATTTATTTATTACTGTCAGTTGTCACTCAAGTTATAATGAAAGACAGCAGAGCAACTGCCTTGATTCCAAGTATATTTTCCTAGAAAATGTGAGGTGATTTGTAATTTATGTAAGAAGAGTCGCAGAATAACCATTCCATTTTCCTTCTGAAAGTCTCTCTCTAGTGTTAAGACGTATACATAGTTAGATCATCTCTAATATTCATGACATCTGCATGTCACCTCTCCTTCTGGAATGCTAATTTATAATTGTCAAACACTTGTTAGATTAAAAAAACACTCTCAGATTCTTACAGCTTTGCTCCTATATTTATTATAAATTACTAAATAGATAAGGAGCACTGAATATAGCAAAGGGGAAATACCAGTCGGAATATCTGGTAAAGAATTCATAAATTGGACTCTACATCTCTGCTCAACACTTACAAATTTACAGAGTTAATGATGCCTTAATGAAAAAGGTGTATGAAAGAGGTCTAAGGAAGACCATATGATTTTAATATTGCTTAAATTTGAGTGAAAATAATATGTGTGCCTACCTTAAAAAATCGATTTATTCTCAAAGCATTATTATTAAAAATAGTATTCCTTGACCTCCTTTAAGTTAATTCTGTCTTTAAGACACAATAAAACATTTAACTCTTTAGATAGTTATCATTTCTTAACGTATAAATTTTGATATTATCTTTTGACTTTTTTGATAGTGGAGAATTTAGATCACTTCTGCCAATGCTTACCCTTCCTCCTATTCGATTTTATTTGGAGCAATATTTTAGGTAAAACAATAAGCGGTGTTTACATGCTTATAACCACATAAATACCATTTGCTTCAGAGTCAAGTTAGTGTTATGTTTATATGCATTTTTTTAACAGCTCCTTGTTTTGCCAATAGTTTGTAACAATTTTTTATTGTTTTCCACGTCTATTTGTCATGATTACATATTTAATCATTTTTCAAATATACCTTTATAGTAGGATTTTTTTCTTAAGTTATCTTCCCAGCCCATGCACTTTCTTTTTATTTCCCCTTGGAGCTCTTTCTTCCAGACCTAAAAGGAGAGTATTTGATCATGTTAAGTAATTAGTCACTTGTTTGTAAGCTATGAGAGGATGTGTACAATGCTTATATTTGTTCACCTTTGTATTTGCAAATCCTCATATAGTATTTGGCATATAGCACAACATACTCTTAGTGCATATTTTTGGAATTAATGGACAAGTAGTGTGATTTAAATACATGAACTGAGAGGGAGCTAAATACTGTACCAGTCCTCACAAGTCTTTAAATGATATCAGTATTAAACAATTAAACAGATTTTGTTTAAAAAGTATTTTTAATTTTGTTCTGCTCTATTCTTTGTTATTTCCAAGGAGGTAAGCAGTTCTTTTCATAAAATATTTTTGTCACAGAAGCGGGACAATATCACAGCACTGGTTAAATCTAGCTTTTTCTCTTCTGTACCCTGGCGCCTGTGTAGTTAAACTGGCTGACTAGCTTAGTTTAAACTCAGTCATGAAGCTCTTCATGGACCCTTGATGCTGCTACGTAGTCACATTCTTCTTTCCTAGTTCACTGTTTTTGAACTCTATTCTTGTGTCTTACAAAGTCATGAGTTAAAATGAAGAATATTACTGGTGCTAGATTTCTCATCAGAGATCATGGTCTCCTCATGGAGGCCAGAGGACAGTGAGACAATATCTTTAAAGAGCTGAAGGAAAAAGTCTGTCAAATCACATTTATATCCAATGAAAATATCCTCCAAGAATAAAGGTGATATAAAGACATTCTTAGTTTAAGGGAAACTAAAAATATGCCATGAGCAAATCTGTTCTAAAAGAAATTTATAGAAGTTTGTCAGGCTAAAAGCAAGTGACACCAGTGGAAAGCTCAGAACTTTGGGGAAAAAAGAAAAGCAAGTAGAATATTAAATATCTGAGTAACTATAATAGACCACCTTTATCCTCTTAATTGTAAAAAATATATATTACTGTTGAAAGAATATTTATGACATCATCTGGTAGTGTTTCATTGTGTTCAGATGAAACATAACTTTAAATAAAAGGGCAAAGGTTAAGTGACTCACACGGTTGTAAGCTTTCTACGTTTTACTTTAAGTAAAATATTAAATTTAAGTAAATTGTGAATATTTTGGTATGTATACTTTAATTATTTGAACAACTATTAGAAAATAAGGAAGAGATACAGTTAAAATATTTAAAGTCAAATAGACTTAAAAGTCAGGAGAGACAGAAAACAAAATTAGAGGAAACAAAGAGAAGACAAATAGGCAAATTTCTAGGCCTTAGTTCAATCATACTAAATACAATAAATGTAAATGATCTAAACACTCTAGTTAACAGAGATTGTCAGATCACATACAAAAAATTCTAACAGACATTGAAAGAAGACATAATATCACATTCAAAGTCTGTTTCATAAAATGGAAAAGGAGAGAACATTTCCCAAATTATATTTGACCTGCATCACCTTGATACCAAAACCAAAGACATTACAAGAAAAAAATAACCCCTCATAAACCTCACTACAGAAATGCACAGCAAAATATTAGGAAATGTAAACTAGGGATACATAAAAGGGATAATACATCATGACCACGTGGAATTTATCCTAGGTATTGAAGGCTAGTTCAACATTTAGAAATTAATAATAAACAGAATAAAGAAGAAAATAACATGATGGTATCAGCAGGTACAGAAAGATCATTTGAAAATTTAACTTCTATTCTTGATAAAAAAAAATTTTCAGCAAAGTAAAAATATAAAAAATCTTCCTTAAACGTATATAGGGCATCTACAAAAAACTCTGTATCTAAAATCATACTTAATGATAAAAGAGTGAATACTTTCCTAGGGTCAGAATCAACATCAGGATATTCATTCCTATTCTTAACCATACTGGAAGGTCTAGTTAGTCAAAAAAGACAAGAAAGAGAAAAACAAAGCGTGTTATTGAAAGAAGAAATAAAACTTTATTTAGACATGACATGTTTGTGCATGTAGAAAGTCTCAGAGAAACTCTAAAAAGTTTTAGAACTAATAAATGAGGAAGCTCTCAGTATATAAGGTAAATACACAAAAATTCTATTTCTACATACTAGCAATGAATAACTGGAAAACAAAAAATAAAAGCAATGCCATTTGCAAGAATATCAAAAAGTAAAATATTTAGATATAAATATAATGAAATATGTGCAAGATCTATATGTTAAAAATTATGAGAAAAGAAATTATAAAAGACCTATAATTATGTAGAGATATAAAGATACTGGTTTTGTGGGTTGGATAATTTATTGTTTTTAAGATATCAATTCTTCTCAAATGTATCTGCCAATTTAGCATAATCCCAATGAAAATACCAGGGGGCTATTTGTTGGTACTGGCAAGATATTTTTAAAAATGTATATGGAAAAGCATGGAAACTATAATAGCCAAAATAATTTTGATAAAAAATCAGCTGGAAGTCTCACACTACCTGATATCAAGATTTACTGTCAAGTCACAGTAACCAAGACAGCATGGTATTGGCAAAGGAAGGACGCAGAGATCAACGGAATAAAACAAAGGGCATAGTAACAGCCCCACAGATAAAAGGTCAATTGTGTTTTTTTGACGATAGTGCAAAAGAGAAAAAATAGTCTTTCAACAAATGTTATTAGATCAATTGAACATTCAGATGCAAAAAAGAGGAGATTTTAAGGTAAAAAGTAAAACTATATAAAAGTTTTAGGAAAAAAAGTTTACAATTTGTGGCTTGGGTTTTGGCAAATAATGCTTAGAATACCCAAATTATGACCTAATAGGATAAAAATTGATAAATTGAACTACATAAAGATTAAAATTTTTTTGCTTAGAAAAAGACACAGTAAAGGCAATGAAATGACCAGTCACAGACCAGGAGAAAACATTTCCAAATCATGTATCTGATAAGAAGCTTGTATGAAGACTATGTAAAGAACTAAAAATAATAATAATAAAAGTCAACAATCCCTGAAAAGTGTGCAAAAGATTTGAACAGAAAGTTCATCAAAGAACATATCTGAATAGCAAGTCAGCACATGAAATAGCGCTCAACATTGATAGGTATTAGGGATTTGCAAATTAAACCACAAGGAGATACCCCTGCAAACCAACCAAAGCAAAACAATAGCGACAACAAAGTGCTTCAAGATACAAAGGGCTGATGAAGAGGCAAAGCCATTAGAACTCACATGCATTCCTCGTAGGAATTTAAAATTGCCCAGCCCCTTAGGAGAACCACTTGGCAGTTTCTTTGACAATAGTTAAACATATACTTGCCATGAGACCCAGCAATTCATCTCCAAGGTGTTTAGTAAATAAAATAAAAGTAAATTAAAAAGTTAATAAAAATGTGTGTGCATGCTAAACTTGTACACAAATATTTATAGCAGTTTTTTTTCATAACCACCAAAACCCGAAAACGACCCTAATGCCATTTAAGTTGTGAATAAAAAAACACATTTTGCTAATCTTTATCATGGAATACAAGTCATCAATAAAAAAGCTTAATTAAAATAAACCAGACTCAAAAGGATACATTCTATATGATTTCATTTATATGACATTCTGCAAAAGGCAAAACTGTGGGTCAGGGAATAGATCGGTGGCTACTAGGGTTAGGGGCTGAGGGAAAGGTTGACTCGGAGGAACTAATTTAAGGTAATTTGGTAGGATGACATTCGTTTGTGAATATGATTATATGAATTAATTGTACCCCAAAAAGAGTAAGTTTTACTGTAAACTAAAACTAAATTACGAAAGATACACACAGCCAAACCAAACACACACATTTATGCACACACAAAATCAATGTCACTGTATTTTGAGCATGTTAATAGAAAAGTTACATAGCTAACTTCCTTTTGGTTCAAAAGTAGCCTAAAGCCATATACTAGCTCCGTTACCTTGTGCATATTTACTTAAAACTCCTCAAGCCTCAGTTTCTTCATCTGAAAAATGGAGATAATGATATATTATTCATAGAGTTCTTGAAAGGATTAAAGCACAAGATAGAGTGCTTGACCCTTCATAAATGTTTCATGAATGTTTACTTTTATTATTAATGTTCTTATTATCTCTTTTAAGTTGTATGAATTTGGCACATTAACTTGGCAAATCAATGCAATCCAATACAATGTAATGAAAACACAAATACAAACCATATTTATATAATAAAATATTTTTATCCAGTATGTTTTTGACACTTACAGCAAATCTCAATTCAGCATAACCACATTTTGAATGCATAGTATCCACATGTGGCTAGGGGCTTCCATATTGGCAATGCAACTCTAAATATCATTGTCCCCATTATTAATAGTAAAATATATAAAAATTAATTTCTGTTTGGCTACTTGAAATCTACATTTATTTCCTTTGAGTAAGCTATTTGCTAGGCAAATAAAGGGAAACTTGATTTTCTCTGTACATAATAAAATCCTTTAAAGACTAATATTTCAAGTTAGTCCCTGAGTATCAAAGTGGCTCATGAAGTACTTTCTATCTTAAACCACAGGTTCTATCTCCCTGCCAGTCAGGCATATCACTTTCAGGCTAAAGGACCTTGGGAAGTAAAAGAGTAGCAACGAGAGTGGAGCTAAGGAAACCTTCTCTGTTTGACTCATAGACAATTTGTCCTCTTCTTCTCCTTGTCAATGAGAACTGGGGATGTTCAAACTCCGCAATTTCCAAAGCAAGTATTTCAAACTACCAGTTGCTATAACTCTCTATGACAACGTAAACCCAACCAACTCATAAAACACAAATAAAGATTTGTCTACATCCTATTGATAAAGTGCTTGCAGCATTATCCAGAATTACGATGCTGAGACTAGATTTATAGATTGCCCTTGGCATGAGAGCAGAGGAAGAAAAAGTTTGGCTGAACTCAAAATAAATGTACATGAAACATTGACACACAAGAGTTGACATGCCACTGCTCCTGCCTTGCCCACTCATTATGAATAGGTTTCTAACACATCAGGTTCTACTCCTTTGCTTTATCTTCACTGGGGTATTACTGGGAAGCAGGGATATGTCTTTGCCCACTTTGAGTGAATGATGAGATCATAAAAATTCTAAGGAATTGCTCTACTCTAGAAAAGGGGGCATTTTCTCTCTATCTTAAGTTTGAAATTCTCCTACTAAGACATATTGTAATTAGACAGCTTGTGTGCTGCTTCATGAAACATATGGGAAACCATCACTTGTTTTATTTAGGATAGGGTGCTGCTGTGGGGAGAATCTGTCAAGTCTCTGTCTAAAGCTTTAGTTATGAATAGAAATTCACGGGTAAATGTCAGGTGACAGAAGAGGTTAGTCACAAAATCAAATGCAGTGAAAATTTGAGGACGTCTAACATGGTAAATATTGTCCTCTGCGATGAATTTCAAAGCAACAAAGAATCTCTCAGAATGGAGAAAGTGAAGTGTCCTTGTGAAATAAAGTTCTGAAAAGGTGGCAGATAATACTCTCTCCTGGCGTTGAAAATCTATGGTGAGCCTGGGAATTGAAAGATGCTTCCTTTGGTGACTCATCTTGGCCCCTGCTGTCACTTTAACCGATCGATTTGTCTTTGTCATGTCTCCATAGGTGCATGGGCATGAGCATAAATTGACGCTAATTCCAGCTGGGAGCACAACAGCAATTGAGAGCTTTAAGCTGCTGCTAGAAATTAACCTTCAAACCCCCATATCTTCCAATAATATTTCTATTTTAGCATCTAGATTTAGTAATAAATACTTACAATAACTGTCAGAGCAGCAACATTTTTTCATATGGAAAACAAGACAGTGAAACCAGAAACCTGCTAAACTCTGAATTGTCATTATTCATCCTATCAAAGTTCTTGCTGCAGTTGTTTTCAGTAACAGTTTCAATGAAAGCCTGATTTTTCCAAGTCAAAATGAGTAACAATTCATCCATCCTACCATCCACTAGCATTTACATGACCATACAGAAGATGATAGTTCAGTAGTTCCCAATGCAAACTTATCTAAACATGCAGACAAGTGTTCAATATTTAAATAAGTCTTTTCAAAACCACTTATATTCCTGAGTCTTCATTCTAGGTGAGATGCAACGATAACATAAAAACAGGAATTTAGAGTTAACAGTTTAAAAGGACCTCTGTTATGTAAAGATTATTTTTCCAAGAAAAGAATAATATATTTATCTTCTTATTAATGATAGGACTTTCTGAAGATGTGAAAATAGTGCCTATCTTTCCTGGCTTATCGTATTTGAATTTCAGTGATGGTTTCTTACAACCTGATCAATTAATTCCTCAATGTCTCTGAGCTTTTTCTTCCCTCTTCCCAAGATAATCTTTTCTTGGATGTTTTACAAGCCTCATTTCCACCATTCAAATTGGTAAACAGATCTCTGTTTCAAACATTACCTTCTTTGAAAAGCTTGTGTGACCAGTCTTCCTTCCCACATTACTTCCTTTCCCCTTACAGTATTTTAGTTTTCTTTATAACACTTATAATACCTAATATTATACTATGCATTATAAATGATTTATCATTATTATTGTTGTATTGTTTATTTGATTTGTCACTCTATCCCCTAACTCCACCCCAAATGCAAATACTTTGACCAGAGATTTTTGTCTTATTTGTTGCTGTAACCCTGATGTCTAGCATATTATTGGGAACATAGTAGGTACTCAATAAATACTTTCAAAAGATGTTTTTGGAATGAATACATACATTATTCAACCAACAAGACAAAGTTCAAACGTTTTGCAAGTCACATAATCTTCAACTCCTGGCTTTGCTGTAATCTCTTAGTCCTAGCTCACAAAACTTCTACACACATGCCTTACGTTTCAGTATAATTGACCACCTCTCATTCTCTTTTGTGAAAGTATTCCCAACTCTCCTGGACTAAAGTCTCTCCTTATGTTCTTGTAACAAGCACATTATACAAACTATTAAAGTATTTATCAGATTCTAGTGTAATTATTTGCTATACAAATGACAGAGCTGTGTTCTATGGCTTTGTATACCTAGTGACTTGCAAAGTCCCTGGTACATAGTATGCACTCGGTACATGTTTTCTAACTAAGTAAATCCTGTAAATCCAGCAACAGTCAGATTTCCACTAATACATAATTCCATGACATAGTTTTTCTTTTCAAATTCAGTATTATATTATAAGGATGTTTTAATATTTTCTGGATTGTCTAAGTAAGTGCAAGGCAGAAAGTGAGCAAAAAAGAATGCTGTTAGAAAAGGCTACTAGTTCAAATTTAATAGTATTCAAATACTTAAATGAAACAAAGCTAAGCAATTTTATTGTTTCTACTCAAAACAGTCAAATAAGAATCGACTGTGATTGCTTAAGGGCTTTCTCTTTAGGTAGGCCTCTTAAGAAAACTTGCTGATTAGAGGCTTATGAATTATATTTCTAAGAAAGGGTGTGAAATCCAAACTCTGCCAATTGTTCCGTATATATTAGACAGGTATCATTTTAAGAAACAGACATGAACTAAAAGATAATGTGCCAGCATATGATTCTATGAAATTGATTTTCCTAAAACCAACAAGCTCCACAAAAGCAAATACTACAGTGAAGAACATACACACCTGTTTATGTCAGAAATGCCTCAGTATCATTTCTTTTTTTATAAATGTACCATTTTTTAATAGGTAAAATTTTATATTTTAATAGGTGTGGTTCATATTTGTGAATCTTTGAGAAAAAAAAATCTGTGTTAAAGCTAGTTTCCTTTGAAGGAGGAAAACCAAATGAAAGCAACGTTTTTATTATGGATTTACAGGTCAGACATTGCATGGGGAATTAAGATGAGAAGAGTCTTCAAATATTTTCAACTAATAACCTTTTTAAAACCATTTAACACATATTATCTGGCAGTCGCAGAATTATAATCAATGTTAATATGACACGATTCCTTGGGTAGTAGGGAAATTGTTCTCTCAAAAGTGATCTACATACTCTAGTTTCTTACAAACCTGAGTAAGGAGGATGTCTTAAAAATAGTTGATGCTTCTCTATTTGACAGAGTTAATATATTGCTATTTAATATTTTATAAATTAAAGATTATTGATTGTAATTTGCTCCTGTGAGTGTGAGAGTGCAAACAGAAATTCTGCAGATGGAAAGTTTAAGGAAAAAATTTCTCCCAAATCTACCCTCCTGCTAATACACTAGGTAAAACCTGGGTGAGGCCAAGTGCTGAGCCCCTCTACATGCTCAAATAATGTTTCTCACTTTTATTACTGGTGACTATCAGAGAGGAAGGCTGATAAGGAAAAACTGAAAATGTGTCTTTGATAGTACTTTTACTCAGCTGCCTACCTTCCCTGAAATGTTGAAATTCTTTCCCATTCCTCGTCTCCAGTGCACAGAAGAGTTCTCTCAACCTCAGGGGAAACAGCAAGAGAGTTCTCAGGGGCATTGCCTGGGGAACTTCAGAGAACTTAAGAGCGGGTAGAGGGTAACATTTCTCTGTTCCATGGCTCAGAAGGATATCTACTTACCTCCAGTCAGGGCTGGGGGTGAAGAAGAAAAGACCTGGACAGACAAGTTCATTCTGAAATAGGCAAGGAGGAAATCGAAGCTACTAAAGATTTTCTCACCACAAAGTATAAATGTCATCCCAATAAACAAACATTATTGAAGTTTATTTCCATTTCAATAACAATGCTTTTGCTTTTGGAGACAAATGACACCAATAAGTCTATTTTCAGAAAAACATGAACCCATATTAAGGAAAAGACATGATTGTTAGATCCTTGATTACTTTTGAGAACAAGCTTTTCCACTCTTGTCAAAGTCATAGATTACGATTTAGTTTATGTAGGTTTAAAAAGTTACACTCTGTTACCTGAATATTCACATTTCCTTATATTTCTTTCCTTTCTTTGAAAACTACCCTTCATACCTCTACTCGATTTACTTTTTAACATGCAGTTACAATTGCAAATTGGATTGTAATTGGCCATGAACAGTGCTCTGATATTTTTTTACAGAAAAGCAGTCCATCAGAAGCCAACAACAGGATGAAAGACAATCCTGTCAGGATTTCCTTCCCCAGCTTTTAACCCCTACTTGGAACCTTTTTGTGCTCTCATTTCATGTTTTGGTACATCATGCATCAAATATCTTGAAAAATTTGTAATGGTTTAGAAAAGTAGGCTTTTCTACCTTAAATACAGAAAGAGGAGAAAGAAAGAAAGAAGGAAGGAAGGAAGGAAGGAAGGAAGGAAGGAAGGAAGGAAGGAAAGAAAGAAAGAAAGAAAGAAAGAAAAGAAAGAAAGAAAGAAAAGCAAGCAAGCAGAAAGGGGGAGAAAGCAAGGAAGGAAGACAAATAAGAAAGGGAGAGAGGGAAGAGAAGAAAAAAAAGGATGAGAGATAAAAAAAATTAATGGCATCAATAATATTTCTCCCTAAATAAGTGTGGGCTTTTCTCAAATAATGCGCTCACCAAAAAAAAAAAAAAAAAAAAAATTTAAACAGAAAGTCAGAGGAAATGTTGTTCATAGCTCCATAATTAAATTTCTAAGCATTTATATGATAACTTTAGGTTGACTAGTGAAAGGATACCCCAGGTAATTATCCTGACATTTTAGTAAATCATATTCATTTGTTCACTGAAAGAATAGGTTTTTGCTCTATAAAATACTTTTAGAGGTTTTAAAATATATTCATAATGGAGAAATATTAAGATTGTGACTATGTCTATATAACTAAAACATTTTGATAAAAACTGTATGTTTCAGACAGTAAATTGAATGTCCTATTTTCCTGTGTCAAAATCTGCCTATAGGAATTTGCTAAAAACTGTCATTAGGTAACTCCTCCAACCACATCATCACACATGAAAACACGCCAACTACACACCCCTTCTCAGTGTTTTCAATTACATATTTCTATTTGCTCTTTTTTCACCATTTAATCCTATTTTGCTTATTTGTCTTTTCTTCAAGTTTAAATTCTTTGATGAGTGATGCAGCTGTCATATTATTCTGATGGTATTAAACAATTTTGAGCAACAGTGAGTTAGTAAGATGAGGTCTCTAATGTGTTTGTGCCTATTTCAGAGATATGTGGCAACTGTTTTCATCAACAGAGATTTTGTCAAGTTATTTCAGCTCTTTGGTTCAGCCTTCTTTCTGAGCAAATATAGTAATGATGATAAAAATAATTACACATTTCCAGGCAGAGTGCTTGCAGAGCCACTGTCTTTTATATCCATGAAATTAGTTCTTATAGGAAGAGGAAAGTCCCAGCCTCCCACTCACTAACATTATAGGCACCTGAGAGATTCCACTCCTGCCTCCTTGTTATCTTACTCATCTCTCTTCACACCAAATTACTGAGGATGATTAACAAACACAATGAAAACTGGATGAATGATTCCGTAGTCCATACATTGAAATGGTACTAGAGATAGTGTGTTGCATATACACTACAAGTAAAACTAGTATTCTTTGGGGGAAGAAAGAAGGCAGAAAGTAGAGAAACTTGTTTTTCCATTCTTTAGAATGTGAAGTACAGTAAAACTAAAACCGCCCTTTCCTCTGCAAAGCAAAATTAAAGATTTCAAATTCTCGTGATTGGTAAAAGTACAGTGTGTCAATTTCATTTTATTATAACACCACAACATAGTCAAGTTTGTGCAAAATAGGAGGAAACAAAAACACATGACCGTGAAAATACAATTTAGAAACTAGACTTTCATCTATAAAATTGGAGGTAAAATAAAAACTTACCTCAGGGAAATTTGGAAGACATTATTAAATATTACAGAACCTATCCTCACATACATTTGAAGGGGAAAAGGGGATTTTAAGGAACAAATGTGACTTTCTAAATCACCCATCCATGTAAACAAGGTAGAAAAATACATGAAATCAAACTTCTCTACATTTCTACATTGTCACTTGGGCAAGTGATAATTTGTAATAATTGTGTTATTATTCACATATCCTTTCTAAAATAAACTACATCTAAAAAACCCAGTATATTGCTCTGGCTCCATTAAAAGCTTTCTAAAATAGAAAACAAAGGACATATTGTCAACACTAGAATGCTATTTTTCAAATACATAGAAGTGTTGGAGAGAGTTCATAGAAAATCAGAAAGAAGGGTTTGACTTTCTATATGCAAAAAAAAAGATTAAAAGAGTATGTATAGTTTGGCTAAGCAATGACTAAATGGGAACATGATAACTGCCTGCAAATCTTCCAAGGGTGTGAACACAAAGAAGGGAAGGGTATTTGGTGGCCTCAAAGAGACGACACGGATCCATGAGTCCAGCTGGCTTCCATTATTTGTTTTAATCTCATGGCCAATGGGAAACTTACACACTGTTATAGCATTTTGATAGGAATTTCTCAACTAATAAGAGTACAGGTTTTTTTTAGAGGAGTGTGCATATTATTTGGGGACAAGTTAAAACTAGATATGAAAGGAAGGGAAACTATATATATAATTGTCAGTCACATCTGCCTCTAATTAAAGTGATAATTGTGTCATACTAATGATATAATAAATGTAACTTACAGAAATTATAAGGACTCAGAGAGGGAACTATCACTGGCTTAGCACACTTCGGAAACTGCTTCACAGTTGTTTCTATTTAAGGAATTTTACCAATATATTTAAAACAAAATATTTGGAATGCAGATGAATAAGAATGAAACTTCAAAGAGTTGTCATTAAATCTTTG
The DNA here is from genome assembly GCF_001698545.2 of Rhinopithecus bieti. Classification (NCBI taxonomy): domain Eukaryota; kingdom Metazoa; phylum Chordata; class Mammalia; order Primates; family Cercopithecidae; genus Rhinopithecus; species Rhinopithecus bieti. The sequence continues at coordinate 582,882 of NW_016820951.1, read as the reverse complement.
TTGGCCTAAACCAAAACTCTTGAGAAAGTCATGATATCCATACAAATAAATTTAGTGCTGTTAAAGTAATATTAATTTGAAATAAATAGGCTTTTGTGTCTTACTATACATAGTAATATATTTTCATATTACCCAACTTCACATACTTGAATTGCAATCACAGTAACATTATACTACTGAAGGGGTATTCTAACCTAACCATCAAAGTTTGAGAAAGGTTTTGTTCAATTTTAGGAAACATAATCACTTAGCTAAATTAAGCAATTTCACACAAAAGATGTAGCACAATACACAATCACAATAAAATAGCAGGTTTTTTTTTCTTAGGATATAATGAACACAATAGAGAAAGAGGGCAAAATAATAGAGGAAAATGCAACGCTCTGTAACTACTCTACTGCACATTTATTTTCAATGTAAACAAGGTAAATGTCCTTACCTAGAAACGCCATGAAAACTCCAGTGTATTTTTCTCTTACTCTCATTCAATATATTCTTACTTTCACTTTGTGTTTGAAAGTTGAATAAATCATTTAACTTGTACTTCTTGTACCTCTGTTCTTGAAACAGTTGATATGTATGTAGATTCAAATCCTTCTTTGAAAAGACAATTTTAACTGGCAAAGAATAACTAACTTACATTGGGCATAATTACTTTTAGCCTTAAGATCTTGGCATGCCATCTACTAGAAAAGCCATGCCAGAGAATGGCAGCCACACCTACCTATGAGATGGCCTAAAGAAATACACTCACTTATTTTTCCTCTGATATTTGATAAGTCAAAATAAATGATGACTGCGTGGTGTCATTTTGATGTTAGTATACAAAGGCAGGGAGTCTCCATCGTCAATGAAATTTAAAAAAATACAGCCAACATTTCAATAGCCTAAAAACGTGCCATGCAAAAAGTTCCCTTTCATTAAACTAGTCCACATTTAAATTCATACTGAATTAATTTCAGAAGATTTAAACAGTATATATGCATTTAATAATTGTTGCTAAGAATATGTGCACTTGTAGACATGGACTATACAGTGATATGCAAAAATAAAATTTGGTTGGTAGATTATGGCTGATGCTTGATATTTCAAATTCAAATTTCTCGTAGTATTTTATTTGTAAATAAGATTAAAATATAAGGGATATGTTATTAATTCAATACTAAATTTATTATATAAATTTTATTGTAGGAAATACTTCCAAGTTGGGAGAAATAAACTTACTCGCTTAGTTGAAGAAAAGATAGTTCTTGCTTACAAATTCCATTTTATGAGTGCAGTATTACCTTTGTCCCTATTTACATTTTAAAGTTTCTTAAGGCTTACCCACATGCTGTCACTCTATCTGTGCCTTTTATTCTTGACCTAAGTTTCAGAGGATGAAAACATTTAAGAATAAAATCATGTATAACCCTGCCAAACAAAGGAATTTTTTTCATGCAGATTTTCTTCTCTACATATGCAAATCCCTTATAGTTCATTGATGACCCTTTGCATAGGTAAATACTTATCAACTAGTGCCAATAATAGGAATCCAAATGATTTTCAAGTGACTGTCAAGCCTCTATGGTTTAATAAGTATTGATATGTTGACTATCTTTTACCAATAGAAAGACAGCTGCTCTCGAGAACAAAAGAGGTTCAAACACAATTGGGCTCAAGTGGAAGAGAACACTGTGGGTTCTTCGGGTCTGGTGGAGTCCACCCACCCACAAACTGTCAGGGCATTTTTCTCTTTTTTTATTGCTACTGTAGCAAGTAGAAGGTTGGAGCTAAAGTGCCATGCTATTCCTAAAGAGGATTGTGACAAGAAGTGCAATCTGGTTCGGAAAATGACATCTTCTCATGCTTGCTTTCACCTCTCCTGGCACACTCCATTAGAGGGATTCAGGTTGCTTCTACCTAGAAGCAAGCAGAGGCAGGCAACATCATGTCTTTGGCATAAACTACAGAAGAACAAAACAAATTAAAGTGCTTTAAAATGTTTTTGAACTTCCGAAAAGATTTTAAATAATTTGTTTGAGAGATGTAATGTTTAAAGTCCTTTGTTCACTCATATTTTTTTCCACAGCAGATTGAAGTGAAGGAATCATTCAAGGATGAAAAATATCATTCATTCAACAAACAAATGAGTGTCTACAATGAGCCGCAGGCACTATGGGCATTATAGATTTTGACGATACAAGTAAATTATCATTTTTTCCCAGAAGAAATATTTCAAGTGCCCTTGGTATGGATGGCAATCTTATATTTTGGTTGCTCTTTCCTGCATGGGTCTAGTGGTTAAAAGTATACCTGAAAATACATTCTATAGTTTAACAGAAAATGTACTTACACATTTCTTTTACAGGCAGAGACAAATCATATTTAGATTTGATATTGAGTTTTTGGCAGTGTCAGTCTACACTCACTTCAAGGAGTAGTAAAACAGAATTTAAAACATCTATTTTCAACATACATATTTACACATGTAGTATATAGAAGCATATATATAACGTAGAAATATATTTTAGCTATAATAAGGTGTAACTTTGTATAAATTTTAACTAAATTATGGTATGTTATTATATAAGATGTGGGTAATACAGGATATGCTTTTCTAGCTCATTTCATTCTGTAGTATCTAAAGAAGCAAAATCAAACACAATAACAGGAACCATATCCAAATCTGATTTAAAAAAATGAAAAAAAGGAAAAAATTTCAAAAAAAGAAAAGAAAAAATGGAAGTGTTTCAAGCCAAAAGCCTGTGAGGATGCATTTATTCTTGTAATTTGGATGGGAGGTTGAACATGGTTCAAGAAATCTTCTTCAGACCTAAGCTGGGCAATGGGGAGAGGGAACCTGAAGAAGGAAATCTAGAGACTTCAGTATAAATTGTGTTGAAAGAGGAACTATAAAATGTGAATCAATTCATATATCCACCACAAAATAATTAGAGAGGTGTCACATAATCCATCTAATTTCTCTACATTGCTTTCTTTTTTTGTAAAATGAGGTGATCTAGACAACTAGCATGCATGCAACAAACTTATATTGAGAGCCTATTAGGGGTTTAAAAAACATTTCACATACATAATTTATTTCATCTTGGTCTTACTTGGTGAAAAATATTACAATTCTATTTAGCATGAGTGAAATAAGAACTCAATAGAATTTGAAGGATTTATTCAAAGTCTAAATGATCTCTAGATTCTCTTCCAGATGCTAAAAATTATCCTTAAATCTGTAATTTTAAGTGATGATGCACAGGATCAAAGGATAATATGTATAGGAACCATGTGGACACAATTCTCCTCATACTTTCTCCTCTATTTCTTTCAATGGGGACCAAAACGGTCACTCAAACTGCTCATTCCTCATCATTTCCTTCTCATTTCCTAATCTCTTCCTTCTACCACCACACATGTAAGTCAGGGCTTGGCAATTTAATTATTTTTCTATTAAGAAAAAGATATTAAATAGTTTAGACTTTGTATGCCACAACTACCCAACTCAACAGTTGCAGCATAAAAGGATCAAAAGACACATAGAAATTGTGAGTGACTATGTTCCAATGAGACTTTGTTTACAAAGACAGAGAGTCATCCATATTTGGCTCTTAAGCCATAGTTTGCCAAACCCTGATAAAGGTGTACCTTGAAAAATAAAAGTATTTAGTAATAATCCCAAAGTTCATGCAAAATAAAAAGATCAAAGTATTTTAATAACACTCTAAAGTCATTCATTATAAATTCTTTTTGGTATATGGCTACACAATAAATTCATAATATGATCTTTTACAATAAGTAAAAACACATAATATGTCAGATAATGTTACCCTTATATTTATACGGGTGACTGAAGTTATTTAAATTTATTAAGATTTACCTTACAAAACTTGTTAAGGCTCTTGAAAAAGATCTAAAGAAAATTTTCTGTGGGAGCCAGATGGAACTGGGGTCTTCTATCCGGATATCAGATAAAAATTTGATCTTTTATTCTTGATTAAATTGTCTAATATCTGTAGCTTCAATATACTACTAAGGCAGAAAGTAAAATTATTTATTTAGTTTAGTCATTGTCAGGCAATCAAGGATACTTATTAAATATTGTCTATCTTATTTATTAGATATGATCATTGATATCTTGGTTTCTTCTTCCAGTATCATATGGATGTAAAACTGATCTCATACGCAAACAGAAGGTCCTTGGAGTTTGCCCACTTTGTTAATGATCTTACAAGTTGCAAACCAGTAAGTTAGTCAAAGGTGTATTTGATCAATTGTCTTTCTGCTTTGCAATTTGAATGTGATAGGATGTTAATGACAAAATGTGGGGTTTGGCACATAGCAGAATCTCAACATTATTTCTTCTTTGTATGTCATCATATTTGCTATCTTTCTTGTCCTCTGTAATAAATAATAGCAAAAACCCTAGAGGGACAATGAAGTAACAGAGACCATATTTAACTTCATATCTTGCATAACTAGAAATTTGGACAAAATGTACGAAATAACTATTTTCAGAATCTGAAACACAGACAGTGCAGAACTTTGGTCCCTGAGACGAAGAAAACAAATAAAATACAATGTATGATCATTTTGGACTCTGCCTGGAGACACTCTAGGCTGTGGAGCAGGGAGGGGAATCCCAAGTGGAAAGTAGAGTTCTTGCTGAGTTGAGAAGTTTGGAAGTTGAGAAGTCAGCAAATCTGAACTAGTAGAAAGCTGTGCAGCATACTTCTGCATAGGAGGGAATGATTAAAAACTTCCATAAAGTGTTTAATTACAAAGATGCATATATGTAGGGCAGAAATCTATTAAGACTGTGCAGCATAATGTTTAGAAATATGTGAGATGAATTCTTCTCAAAGCTCACACAGGGATGAGAATTATTTTAGTTCCCACCAATTAGAATGGAGACTTCTTGATGACCACCTGGACAATTTAGAAAAAAACTACAGAAAGGAGTAGTTCTCATGGTGGGACTAAAATATTCCAAAAGTCAAAAACTACTTGAGGCACACATGAACAAAGATTAAAATAAGCCTCAAAAGATCAAATCAAACTGTGAGAGCTTAACTGTTTACCAGAACAAAGCCAACAACCATTAAAGGAAGACAACAGAATCTAGAAAGACAGCATTAAAAAATTCACAATGCCCAACATCCAGTGAGAGATTACCAGTAACTCAAAAAATCAGAAAAATGTGACACATAACTAGGTAAAAACATCAGTCATTAAAAACAGATAAAAATAATAGAAGAGAAAGGATATTAGGCAAAGGAATTAGAAAGCTATTATCATATTGCACTATTTAGAGGAAAACAGTAAATAGAGAGATGGAGGATGAAAAATAAACAAATCCTTTAAGAATGAAAATCAGAATAGTAGATCAGACACTGCAGAAGAATGATTTATGAACTTAATGACATAAGAATGAACACTACCCACAATGAACTGGAGAGAAAGACAAAATGATTGATAAAGAGAACTGAGTATGTTAGCTGTGCAATGTCATAAAAGCGACTCACATACATATAATTAGAGTCTCATAAAAAAGAATGGCATAAAAACATTTGAAAAATTAATGGCTAAATATATTCAATTAGAATTGTAAGATGAGAACTTAAAACCAGTTAGCTATGATCAGTTAGATGAGGAAAATCGTTGGTAACAAATGAAAAATTAGAAACTTTCTGCAGAGAAACAGAACATAAAAAAGAACCAAATTAAAATTTTAGAAATAAAATGCATTATATATTAAACAGAAATTTATAGGATGGCCTCAATAATATCGTGGAAATGACAGAGGAAAAGAATCAATGAGCTTGAGGAGAGATCAATAGAAGTTATATAATTTGAAGTAAAAGGAAGAAAACATTGAAAATAAAACAGAGTTTCAAGTATCAGTAGAAAAATGTCAAACATGTAAAATTGGAATCCTAGAAAGAGAAGAACAAGTAGTGAGCAGAAAAAAATAATTAAATACATAGTAGCGAAAAGCTCCCCACATTTGGTGGCAGAAATAAATATGCAGTATCAAAAAGCTCAACATACCCCAAACAGGATTAATAAGAAGCAATCAGTTAAGCACATTGTACTCAAATTGATCAAAATTAAAAATAAAAAGAAATTCTTGAAAGTATCCAGGAGAAACCATACATACATACAGAAGAACCATGGTTCAAACGACTAAGTCCCGTTTTTTTTTTTTTTTTTTTTTTTTTTGAGACAGAGTCTCTCCTGTCACCCAGGCTGGAATGCAGAATGCAGTGGCGTGATATCAGCTCACTCACTGAAACTCCATCTCCCAGGCCCAAACAATCCTCCTGCCTCAGACTCCCGAGCAGCTGGGATCACAGGCGTGCACCCGTGCACCACCAAGCCCTGCTAATATTTGTATTTTTAGTAGAGACGCAGTTTCACCATGTTGACCAGGCTGGTCTCAAACTCCCATCCTCAAGTGATCCGCTTGCCTCAGCCTCTCAAAGCGTTGGAATTATAGGCGTGAGCCACTGGGTCCTGCAAATGATGAACTACTTCTCATTTGATCTTTTATTCTTGATTAAAAGAATAAAACTGCATAAGCCAGTTTGAAACTGCATAAGCCAGAAGACACTGGACGAGCAATGTTGAAATAAAAAGAAATATCAAACTGGAAATCTGTAACCTCAATAAATTAAAGGTTAATAATATCATACATAGGATATTCTCTAATCACGAGAGAATTAAATCAGAAAGCAAAACCAATAAAATATCTGGGAAAATGCTTAAAACATTTCCTTTTTTTGTAAATTGAATAACACTTCTAAAAGACCCATGGGTCAAAGAAGACATTAATTTATAAGATATTTCAGATTGAGGTGGGCACAGTGTCTCACGCCTGTAGTAACAGCACTTTGGGAGGCAGAGACAGGTGCATCACTTGAGGTCAGGAGTTCGAGACCAGCCTGGCCAACATGGTGAAACCCCGTCTCTACTAAAAGTATAAAAAATAGCTGGGCGTGGTGGCGGGTGCCTGTAATCCCAGCTACTTGGGAGACTGAGGCAGGAGAATCGCTTGAACCTGGGAGGCAGAGGTTGCAGTGAGCTGAGATCATGCCATTGCACTCCAGCCTGGGCGACAAGAATGAAACTCCATCTAAAAGAAAAAAAAAAATTCGAATTGAATGATAATAAAAGCACAACATATCAAAAAAAAAAGGGAATTAAAGACTTTTCAGATTTAAAAACTATATGATCGTGATACTACTGGTAGATCTAAACTACAAGGAAAGCTAAAAGAAAATAATACCTCAAGGAAAAGAATATCAAATAAAAAGTTGAAAGTATGTAAAGGAACAGAGAGTGAAAATAGTAAACATAGTGAAAATATAAATATTTTCTTCATTTTAATTTCTAATTTATTTAAAAGCAAAATAATATGAATGCATTGTGAGGCTTGTAACTTAAATATAAAATCTACAACAATAACGCAATGGATGGGATGGGGAAATGTAAGTATATTGTAGTAAGGTTCTGATATTATATGAAATGGTGTAGTAGTTCTTAAGGGTAGACTACACTAAGTTAGTATACATTAACTGAATATTTTATATTTTTATATTTTAATTATTTAATAATTTTCACTATATTTAAGAGAAAAAAATATGCTATTTTTTATTTTCACTCTTTTCAAGTGAAACTATTTTATATTTTCACTATTTTTCAAGTGAAATATTTTTCTCTCTTGTCTATATGTTGATGCTCTTAATGGAGTCTTATTTCTCTGATAACTTTGTTCTGTTTTATCCATTCTATTTTCTCACTATTCTCTGGATTGCATAATCTCTGTTGACCTAGCATCAGATCACTCATTCTATTTTCTGCTAGCTAGTGATTGCTCTAGGCATTTCCACATACATCTTACCTCATGAGAATCTATTTCAGATTTATCCTACATTAATTCCAGAGATATAGAAATATTACTCCAATTTTCTCATCTGCCTTTTTTCTGCTATTGTTATGCATATAACCAATTATAAGTTGTTGTAATTATTACTTCATATATTGTATGTCTGTTCAAATGGCTTAGAGAAGAAAGGAGGAAAAATATATATTCACGAGTTTGTTATAAGGAGCTCTCATTTGTAATTTGGTTCTCTTCATTTGTTCCTCTGGATTTAAGTTACCATTTGGTATTAATGACTTTCTTCAATACAATTTTCTCCATTTCTTTTGTTCTATTATTATCACATATGTTACATTTGTATATGATATGTAACCACAATTTAATTTTAAAAATATTGTTTTATAAAATTGCCTTTTCAATCAGTTAATACTAGTAAGGAGAAGAAATATGCATTGGTAGTCTTTTATAACTACATAATTACCTTTGCCAGTCTCCCTCCCTACTGTGTGTGTGTGTGTGTGTGTGTGTATGTGTGTGTGTGCATGTATATGTATGTCTATTTGAATTACTGTGTTTTGTTATTTTCACCTAAAGAAGTTTCTGTAGTATTTCTTATGCAGTTAGTTGGCTAGGAACAAATTATCTCAGTTTGTGTTTATCTGGGAATGTCTCTATTTTTCACCTTTATTTTTTGAAAGTGTTCTAGATATAAGATTCTTGGTTACCAGCTTCTTTTTTCTTTCAGTACTTTGCCTATGTCATTTCACTGCCTTTTGGTCTCCATTGTTTAGGATGAAAGTCAACTGTTAATATTATTGGGGTTCCTTGTACATGACTAGACATTTTTATCTGATTGCTTCAAGATTTTTCTTTACCTTTGTCTTTCAGCATCTTTGCTACAACATGTTTGCATCCCTTTAAATTTAGGCTACTTGGAGTTTGCTGAACTGCATGGATTCATAGATTAACATGTTTTGGCAAATTTGGGAAGGTTTTAGCCTTTAGGTTATTAAAAAAATAAGTTCTCTGTTTTTTCTCTCCTGTCTTTATGTTATGCTGTTAATGGTGTCTTATTTCTCTCATACTCTGTTCTATTTTGTTCATTCTGTTTTCTCACTATTCTGCAGATTGCATAATCTCTGTTGATCTAGCATCAAAATCACTCATTCTATTTTCTGCTAGTTCAAATCTACTCTAGTGAATTTTTATTTCAATTGTTGTAATTTTCAATTCCAGTATTTTCATTTAGTTTTATTTTACACAATCTGTCTCTGTATTGATATTTTTGTTATGATAAAGATTTATCATCAAACCTTTCTTTAATTTTTCAGCATGAATTTTCTCAGTTCTTTGAATATGTTTAATTGGCAGCTTAGGTGTTTGTTAAACCCAATTGCCAAGCTCTCTCACAGTTAGTTTTTATTGTCTGCTATATTTTGCTGTATATGACTGACACTCACCTGTGTTTTCATGCCTCTTAATCCTTTTGTCAAAATTGGATTTTAAAATAATATATTGGAGGAAATCTAGATACTAATCTTTCCTTGCCTGAAGCTTGCTTTTGTTTTCTTATTTGTTACTTGACTAGCCAGACCATTTTAGTGAAGTTTATTTCTCTCAGAGTGCAAACTCCTTCTATTAGTTCATTCTCACACTGCTAGTAAAGACATGCCCAAGACTGGGTAATTTATAAAGGAAAGAGGTTTAATTGACTCACAGTTCCACACGGCTGGGGAAGCCTCAGGAAACTCACAATCATGGTGGAAGGGGAAGCAAACATGTCCTTCTTCACATGGTGGCAGGAGAGAGAATGAGGGCTAAGCAAAGGGAGAAGATGCTTATCAAACCATCAGATCTCATGAGAATACACTCACTATCATGAGAACAGTATGGGAGAAACTGTCCCCATGATTCAATTATCTCCACCTGGTGCCACCCTTGATGGGAGGAGATTATTACAATTCAAGATGATATTTTGGGTGGGGGCACAGCTAAACCATATCATCCTCTAATGTCTCTCCTCATAGAATACAGCTTTGTCATGAGCACAGTCACATGAGCTGACAGCAATTTTACCAGGGCTATTTCGATTCTCTGATTTGCCTGATCTCTCTATTCAGTTGTATTGTGTGCTTAGTATCATAAACAGCTGTTTGTCCTCACTAATTGCTGGCTAATTGCTCTATTGTATTCAACCACGCCCTGGGACACATGTTGTTTCTATTAAATTTGATTCTATTAAATTTGGGCTCCGTTGCAGGATAATTTTTGAAGCCAGTCTTGCAAAGTTGCTCTGATATGAAAAAGTCACTTATTAGCTATCATTTCTCTGGTTCTCTTTAATTAAATGGCTAACCAATGATGTAGCTTGTTCCTCTCATACAGCTGTCAGCCTTTTTAACTTGTTTGCCACCAAAATCTCCTTTGTTTTCAAGAATGCCCTTAGGGTTGAGTCCCTCACTCTGGTACAAACAAAGTAATGTTTTGTGTATGGAAGGGGACTGAAAGGGAGTGGCGAGCTTCAGGGGTTTCCATTTTTATGCTTGTCTCTCCTCTAGACAAAATATTTAAGATACAGCTGCAGACCTTGTGACAGGGGCAATGCTCTACTTTTTTTTTTTGGATTGACAGCCTTGCTTTATGCACAGGGAACTGTGCAGGGTTGTATCATTTGTCTCCTCAGCTTGCCTCTCCTGGCATGGAACCTCTGCTCATTACAAACTGGGATAGGGTCAACCTGGGCCCCAGTAACCGCAACATGCCGTACTTAACATAGAGCTTCTACTCTACAAGTCTGGACTGGATAGAGGGAGGAAATCTTTAAAGTCCTGGCCATACTTGCCTGGGTCTTAGCCTCTGCAACACATATGTATGGAGCTGTAGTGATGCTGGTGGAGTACCTATAGGAAGGAGATACTAAAGGCCTCAGCTGGGAACTGAGGCACTGGGAGTACTGTTATCTTTGTGTCATCTTTTATAGTGGCATCTCTGTCACGCTGAGCTGGGAATAGGAAGGGAAAGAGCAGGTTATGGTTCAATTGCCATGGACTCTGATTTTTCTTATGAAATTTTTCTCGAATGAATGTTCCTACATTTGCTGTATGTCCTTAAAGTATTTTTTGGGTATTTTAAATGGTATTTTACTCTTGCATAATTTTCATAAGTAATGATTGTTTCATAACTTATGTGGAAAGCAGATCGGCAGAGAACTGTATGCCACCATTAGGAAAGTGGAGATCTGCCTGTCACAAGTCTGATTAGGATTAGATTTAAACCATAGATCAATTTTAGAAAAAGTATCACTTTAATAACATGAGTCTTATGATACATGAGCATAATGTAACTTTCCATTTATTTTGGTCTTTTGAAGCTTTTAAAACATTATTTTATAGTTTTCATAAACGATGTATACGTATTTTTAAATGTAGCTTTTATATTGTATGTTTTTGATAGTATTGTTAATGTTACTTATTGAATTGTCAAAACCAATTTTTTGAATTCTTTAGTCTTTATTGTGTATGGCTATTGACTTCTGCATTCCATTAGTTTGGTAGTCAGTTAGTGTTTTGATAGGTTCCTTAAATACCTATAATCAAGAAAGAAAGAAGAAAAGAAAGAAAAAAAAGAAAAATATATCTTCCTAGTATTGGCAGATGGGCTTTATGTTAGGTCACTCCTTCAACCCTTAACCAAGCCATTTAAAACCCTACCTTAGCATTCACATCCTATTTGTGCAGAGCTTGGAGGTCAGCCAGAGTTAGAAGTATGGGGTTGTCTCTGGCCTTTTCTGAGCAGGCATCCTGCCATGGGTGTTTGCTTAGCCTTTTCTGAGCAGGCATCCTGCCATGGGTGTTTGCTTGGCCTTCTCAATTCTTCAGCATTTGTGGAAGTTTTTAGCCTTTGTACTCCATGTATCACCTTTCCCAACTTCTTCTTTCCCAGGCTTTTTGATATGTTTATTGCCTATCCTGATTATTGCCCCTATATTGACCTGATACAGCCAATGCTGTGCCTCTGTATTATTTCAGAAAATGCCACATGGCAAGCTGCTTCATCCTTGGTAGTGTTCTGAGTCAGGTAAAATGAAGGTAAGTCCTTGTGCTGGACCTTCAGGGAGATAGCAGAAAGGTTGAAACAGTTCTTAGAGCACGAGGTCCATATTGCTCTTCTGACGCTAGGAATTTGTACCAAGAGTACAACTGCTGCCCTCATGACTGCAATTTGGGGGGACTGGGGATGTTAGGTTAGCAACTGAGAATGGCACAATATACTTTTACTGCAGGCAGCAGCTTCTTTCTTAACCAAATTTTTCCTTTGTTATTGTGAGATTTTGACTAGATTCCAGAGATCTGCAAAAGTTGACTCTGACACATTTTTTCTAGCTTATTATTTTTGTGTGTGGAGAGATGGGGTCCTATAATTTCCACTCCACCATTTTGGTGACATCTTCCAATTCATTCTTGTATGTTTGCCTTACATCCTGTTACCTTCCTATATTTACTTAACAGTTTTGTTACTTTTTTTGTAGTTCATCAATATTTCTACATGGATAACTACGTCTGCAAGTAAGACAATTTTACATTTTCTTTTGCAATCTGGATGCTCTTTATTTATTTATTTTTATTGTCTTATTTCCTTGTATAGGAGCTCCAGTAAAATGTTGAATAAAAGTGGCCAGAATTAAAATTCTTTTTATATCCCCAATCTGAGGGAAAAGCATTTATTTCTTCTCTGACATGGAATATGATAGGAGTTCTAGGTTTTTCTTAGATGGTCTTTATTAGATTTTATTATTAATGGGTGTTTAATTTTTTAAACATTTTTTAATCTACCGAGATGATTTCATATGTTGTTTAGTTCTGTAATAACTTCCTTGATTAACTTTCTGATATTAAATCAGTTTTACCCTACTTGGAATATTCAAATTTTAATTATGCTATATTAAGCATTTTATATATTGTTGAGTTCACTTTACTAAGATTTTGATAAGGATTTTTATGTTGATTATTGGTTTGTAGTTTTCTGTTTTCTAATGTGTTTTTATTTTTTTGATATTTGTGTCAGAGTAATACTAACCTCATAAAATGAGTTCAGAAGTTCTAACTTATTTCTATTTCCAGGAAGAGTTAGAGTAGAATTGGTGTTGTTTATAGAATACACCAGTAAAGGCTTCTTGGTCTTGCGGTTTCTTTCTTAGAATGTTTTATCCTTAAATTCTGTTTCTTTTATCACTCAGGTTATCTGTTTCCTCTTCATTGAACTTTGGCAGCTTCAAGGAGTTTTCCTCTTTCATCTAAGTTTTAAAATTTATTGCCATAAAGTTATTAATATTTTATGTCATTTTAATACCAGTACAAACTCTAGTGCTTTTATATCTCTCATGCTTGATATTGGTAACTTACATAATCTCTCTTTTTACCTTTTATAAATTTTTTGTGACAAGGTCTGTGTCTGTCACCCAGGCTGGAGTGTAGTGGTACAATCTTGCTCAATGCAACCTCTACCTTCTGGGTTCAAACAATTCTCCCACCTCAGCCTCCTAAGTAGCTGGTACTACAGGTGCATGCCACCATGCCTGGCTAATTGTTTTTTTTTTTTTTTTTTTTTTTTTTTGGAGGGATGCAGTTTTGTCACATTTCACAGGCTGGTCTCAAATTCCTGGGCTCAAGCAATCTGCCAGCCACAGCCACCCAGGGTGCTGGGATTATACACATGAGCCTCAGCACTTGGCCTTTCTAGTTTAATGAGTCTGACTAGACACTCATTGTTTTTAACTATTCAGCTTTATATTTCTTTTTTAACATTATGTTTGTATTTCATTTTATTTATTTCTTGTCTTTGTTATTTTTTTCCCTTTTTATTGTGATTTGCCCTTATATTTGAATTTCTAAATGGAAATTTGTTCCATTGTTTTAAACTTTTACTGTTTTAAACATAAGCCTTAAGGGCAACTTTTATGGCAGCACTGTTTGAACTAACTGCATTCTTCAGATATTGCTATGTTTTTGTTTTCAATTTTCATTCAGTTCAAAATATTTTCCAAGTTCCCTTACCCTAGGTTTTTCTTGAAGTATGAATTATTTGTATTTACAGCTTTCAATTTTAAAATATTTTGAGATTTTATACTTATATTATTCATTTCTGATTTAATTTAAATAGATGTCTAAGAACATACTTTTATTTATTCAAATAATTTTAAATTTATTGAAAACTATTTTAAAGACAGATTTTTGTCTGTCTTGCTAAAAGCGTGTGTATGTGTGCACATGTGCATGCACATGTTTGTGTATGTGTTTTTGTGATCTTGAAAAGAATAGGTATTCTTTGGAGGCACGTAAAATGCTATATAACTGTCAATTATGTCAGGTTGTTTGGTAATGTTATTCAGGTCTTCAGTAACCTCAATGATTTTCAGTCTATATTTTCTGTCAATTATTGAGAGATTAGTTTTGAAATCTCTCCTTATAATAGTGGTTTTACTTCATTTTATATTTGACTTTTTCAGTTTTGATTCATTTAACTAGAAGGTATTTTAAAGGTATATAAACTGTTTGTATGGTTATGTCCTCTTGATGAAATTATTATCATCATGAAATGATCAACATTTTCCATGGCGATATTTCCTTATCTGAAATTTACTGTATCTGATGTTAAGACAGCCACTCAAACTATTTTTCGTTTAGTGTTACACATCTTTTTCAGTTTTTCACTTTGTACTTGTTACTTGTTACTTCTTTAATGTGTTTTTTAAAAAATATGCATCATTTAGTTGAATCTTTTCTATCTAATCTTACAGTTTCTGACTTTTAGAATTGACTTTTAAGATCCGTTACATTTAGTGTAATTATTCATAAGTCTCAATTTATATTTCACATTTTCCTATTTATTTTATTTATTTTTGAGACAAAGCCTTGCTCTGTCACCCAGGCTGTAGTTCAGTGGTGTGAACTCGGCTCAATGTGAACTCAGCTCAATGCAACTTCCACCTCCCTGGTGCCTCAGCCTCCTGAGTAGCTGGGATTACAGGTGTGTGCCACCATGCCTGGCTAATTTTTGTATTTTTAGTAGAGATGGGGTTTCACCATGTTGGCCAGGCTGGTCTCAAACTCCTAGCCTCAAGTAATCCACCCACTTCAGTCTCCCAAAGTGCTGCGATTACAGACATGAGTCACCACACCTGGCCTATTTTATTTTATTTTTCTTACCTCTAGTTCTTTTCCTGTTTTCTTCCTATGCCTTTTTTTTTTTTTCCCCTGCAGTTTGGATTACTTTTCTATAATTCTTTTATCTTTTTGGCTTATTTATTTATTTATATGATGTATTTAAAGTCGGCCTTCAAATGATATTATACCACTTAATATATAGCATAAGAAACATTCAATTGGCAGGGTGCGGTGGCTCGTGCCTGTAATCCCAGCACTTTGGGAGGTTGAGGCAGCCCTTCATTACCTGAGGTCAGAAGTACAAGACCAGGCTGGCCAACATGGTGAAACCCCATCTCTACTAAAAACACAAAAATTAGCCAGGCATGGTGGCACACACCTGTAATCCCAGCTATTCAGGAGGCTGAGACAGGAGAATTGCTTGAACCCAGGAGGCAGAGGTTGCAGTGAGCCGAGATTGTGCCACTGCACTTCAGCCTAGGCAATGAGCAAAACCCCATCTCAAAAAAAAAATTAAAAAATAAAAAAAAAATAAGTGAAGAAAGAAAGAAACATTCAATAATGCATTTCATTTTTTCCTCTTTCTGGTCTTTGTAGTATCCTTGTCATATATTCATCATAAACTCTGTAAGACATTAGTATAATTTTTCTTTAAATAGTAAATTATCATATAAAGTAATTTAAAATACAAGAAAACATCTTTTTTATGTATAGTTTTCTATTTTTGCACTCATTTGCTATATCCAGATGGGACTGTATTTGGTATACACAAATTTTCCTCTGATATTTTCCTTCTATTTTTCTTGTAGTGCTGATGTGCTAACAATGAGTTACCTTTGAATTCTCAGATATGAAAATTTCTTTATTTTACCTATGGTTTTTGAAAGATATTTCTTCTATGTTCAGACTTTTTTATGGACATGTTCTTTTTTTTTTTTTTCATTCAGTACATAATAGATCTCCCATTGTTCAGCGCCTTACATTATTTCTCACGAGATGAATGCTGTAATTCTTAACTTTTTCATCCTTTACTTTGGCTACTTTAAGATTTTTCCCTTTATCTCTGGTTTTCAGCAGGTAGATTATGACATGCAATGGAGGCCCATGTGTGGACTTTGGAAGATGTAACATTCTGTAGTAGATTCTGTGTGCTTTTGAATGAATCAATCAAAATAGCAGTAGTCATCAGCAACAGCTTATTACAATAACATGCCTGAAAACTGGTAGCCTCTCCTGTCTGTTTCTCCTCCATCCTTACTGAGACTTTTATAAGCATCACATTTTCTATATTAAATCTTTACTTTCTGAAGTGTCTAAAGTGCTTTTTAATTATGCCATGCTATTTTAGTCTGTGACTTTTCCATCTCTGACTTTAAGAAAATTTGTTTTTCCATCTTCACTTTCTTCTTTTACATGCATGTCAAATTCTTG
Source organism: Rhinopithecus bieti (assembly GCF_001698545.2). Taxonomy (NCBI): domain Eukaryota; kingdom Metazoa; phylum Chordata; class Mammalia; order Primates; family Cercopithecidae; genus Rhinopithecus; species Rhinopithecus bieti. The sequence continues at coordinate 566,415 of NW_016820951.1, read as the reverse complement.
GCCCTACTCAAATATCTTTGTTGATTAACTCTACTGAAAAAAAATATTGTGTACTTTCCTCTCCTGGATATTAATGTGCTTCTTACCTAGACACTTTATCATAACATTGTTTATAATATTTAACTTATATGTTTCAGTGGGTTTTTTTTTCTATTCTACTCATTACTGTTATCTTTAAAGGCAAGTGTTTTTTATTAGCCTTTGAAGCCTGAGGCCTAGCATTATATTAAGTTATACTCAATAAGCCTTTCTTTAAAAGATGAATGCATTAATGAAGAACTACAGAATGTCATAAAGCTTCCCTAGATCACTTTTCTCAAAGTATATTATGTGAAAGGTCTATAGAAATCAGGACCAAAAAAAATGTCCTGGGGCCAAAAGTGTTTGGGAAATAACATATCACAGAAAGCTAAAGAAAGTTATAGGTGCAGGACTTTTCTGAAAGTTGCTGTACATCAAGAATTTCCTAAATGATCACGCAATTTGTAGTATTTGCCAAACTTTTTGAGTATGGAAACATTGTCTTTAAGTGATTTCATTGGCACTAGTAAATATCTGGGAAAATATTTAGGATTGTGAGCCTCAAATCACTTTCACTTCATTCTCTTGGTCAAAACAATTCACAGGGTCAACTCAGATTGAAGGGGAAAAATTAGATTTCACTTCACAACAGGAAAAGTAGCAAAGAATTTGCTATTGCAACTGCCATAGCATTACAAATTATGTACAGTCACTCTTCAAAAGGCCTGTAAAACTTGTATGCATTATAACAAACGTTTCAGGCTCCAAGCCCAGGATTTTTTCATCTAATTTAGATTCAACTGTGCATAAAACTTCTTGAATGAAGCATATGTAGTGTGATTTCTCTTGATCTGAATATCTTGGTCTAAACAGATAAGTAATCTGCTCTCTAAACATTCATAAATGGCCACTAATACTACCATTTAATTTGGGGGTAAGGAAAAGGTGTCATGTGACTCATGTAAAGTCCACTCATCTAAAGCATTTTTGAAATTCAGCTTTGCATAGGTCATCTGTTCCTTGATAAAGGCTCAGTTTTGCCTCCTGAAAGCTGTTTTCGGTGACACTTGGCTCCACCACTGGGCTTTTTACTCTGCCCTCGGACATTTGTCTATATACTCTGTCATGCTTGCTTTTTGGTAGAAAAGGGAAAAGGAACTATATTTGCAACCGAACACCTTTCAGTCTGCTTCATATTCATATAAGTTTAAATGTCTAAAGGTTCTTTTCATTTTGAACTGTCTCTTTCCCTTTTTAAAAAATATCCAAGCTGATTTTGCTTTTGCTAATTCAATTCTCTTCAAACTTTGTGGGTTTCCTACAAGATTTATTGTGATTCATTCCATTGGACAGAACGTACATCTATATATTTCTTCCAGACAAGCCTCTTTTTAAAATTAAGGCTAGGTGTGAGCGTGTTATATAATTATGGTCTTAAGATTATTATGAGACCTCTGGTCAACTTGAGAGGCATTATCTGAAGTTTTGCCTTCTCACCTTTAAGATAATCTTTCCCTTGGGTCTCTTTTTTACTTTGAGAGGCTTTGCAATCTGGAGAGGCTAGCAATTAGGAACAGCTTTATTTTTGAACACAAGATGTCCTGTAGCCTTTATATTCTGTCAAAATTCTGCTTGAAAACTGATGTTCCTTGTATCACATTTTTCTCTATTCATCCTTTATTATATATTCTTAAAGGAAATCAGTTGGTATGTTCAATATATTGCCTGAAAATCTCCTTAGTGAGTCTTCTAGTTCATTAGGTTCATTTTCTATTTTTCACATTGCTGATAGCCACACTTTCACTAAACTTTCTTCCATTACATAACAAAGTTTATCCTTTCACCAGATCCCATTACTCATTTATTTTGTTTTCTTCCAACTCCAACCTCTACCCCATCACACAATATCAACTGGATCAACACTATCTGGTGTCACAGGTTGCATGGTCCCAAAGCCAGTCCCACCTGTTTTATGCTGTTGTTATAATAGCTCCTCACTTCTGTTAACAAATTCCATTCTGGTTATCTACTTTTCATAACTTACAGTCCCAAACTTATTAGCTTAAAACAGAACCTTAATATTACTTACCATTATTCTAAGGATCAGCTGGGGGCAGAGGGATGATTCTCCCAGGGTCTTTCATGTGTTTGTCATCAGATGTTGGCTGGTGGTCCAGTCATCTGAAGGTTGGACTGGGCTGGATGTCCATGATGGCTTATCACATGGCTGGACATTAATGCTGGCTGTGATCAATGACAACTCAGTTGGAGCTGTCAAAATGTCCTGAGTTTCTTACAGCATCATACCCAGGTTCAAGGAGGAGGGTTCTAAGAACAACCATTTCAAGAGACCAAATGGAAAACTCAAAGGCAACTTTCATTCTGGCCTTGGATCTTATATAGCTTCATTTCTATTGAATTGCGTTGGCCAAAATAAGTCACAAATCCAGCTCAGACTAGAGGAAATAGACTCTACCTTTCAATGGGAGGAGTAGCAAAGTTTGTATTTTGCAATTTACTGCATTCAGAATCTTGAGTCCTACACTCAATTTTAGTTCCCCACCTATTAGCTTTGTGCCCTATACAGGTTTCCTCACGTTTTCACGTTGAGGAAGAAAAATAGTACTAGATAAGAAACTGCCTTACACACTGTAATAGGAAAAGCAAAAAGACATTATGTATTCCTATAATCCTACTATTCTTTCTCTTTAAAATCAGGTTGAACATCATTTCCCATATGTGAATAGTCCTTTCCTTTTACTTTTATGTAGCTTTTCTCTGAGCTCCTAAAATAATTAAAAATTATTGAACTCACTATTATTGAATACCTTAAGAATTGAGTGATGTTAGGCCAGGCGCTGTGGTTCACGTCTGTAATCTCAGCACTTTGGGAGGCTGAGGCAGGCAGATCACGAGGTCAGGTGAAACCCCGTCTCCACTAAAAATACAAAAAATTAGCTGGGTGTGCTGGTGGGCGCCTGTAGTCCCAGCTACTCAGGAGACTGAGGCAGGAGAATGGGGTGAACCCTGGAGGCGGAGCTTGCAGTGAGCCGAGATCACACCGCTGCACTCCAGCCTGGGCGACAGAGCGAGACTCCATGTCAAAAAATAAAAATAAACAAAAAGAATTGAGTGATGTTATAGGCCCTAAAGATATGAAATTGAGTATAATATAACCCCATCCTTGCTAAAGCAAAATGGTATAAAGTATTGATTTAAATAAGTCCAACTTTAGGGGAATCTTACTTAATTCTGTTTTCGGACATTGAGACATTGCTTGCATTTTTGCCAATTTACCAACATGAATTTTCTGAGAGCCCATGATAGTTAAGACAAAGCCTCTAAAGAGATTGTTCAATGAGTGGTTGAAGGCAAATTCCTAAGCCATGCAGAGAGGCATTCTGGGTAATCCAGTATGGGCTGAGGAAGGCATTTCATGCACTTGCCTCCAGCACTGCTGATTTCTCCATCTGTTGCCCCACTCAGTGACAATACTGCCTTTAGGGAAAGTTCTAAATTTCAAAGAGAGCTTGCCTTATGAAAAAGTACAGTGGGCAGAGTCTTACATGGAATGACTTGAGGGGTGACTCAAGGTCTCCACCTGTTCCCAGATATCTGCTCTAGTAAGTGTCATAACATCAACCTTTGTATTTCACCCAAATTTACAACATTAGTCACTTTTTCCAGTCAGGCAGCAAAGGTGGAGACATTGTTTTCAGAATGCTTTTGTAAATTAAATGTATATTAAACACAGCTTTCTCTCTATCTCTAGCATAGTAGAACAAATTTGTTTATCAGATTATCTGTCATACCCTGGAAGGTATGAAAGAGCCCGTGTTACAATGAAATTGTACATAAAATAGTAAATTTTCAATAAAAGACATAGGGAGAATAAAAGGATAATACATAGCTACACTTATGTATTCATAATAGAGAAATGTCTAAGATATGTCTTCATCAGAAAATATTTTGTTTCATTTAGACAGGGTCAAGCTTCAGGAAATTCACATTTTAAAAAAGTTTCCCAAATACTTCGATACACGTTGAAGGTTGAGAACACTAGTTTTAGGTATACGCTTTCCAATGATGTAACATGATAAGGGAGGTAGAATTTGGGGAAACTATCTGTAAATGAATTAGAATGTCTTTTCTCCTGTACATATCAATTGCTCCATCTGGGCTTTTGACATTCGCTGTATAGCAGACACATACCAAATGTTTTATTCTCCATTCTGATCTCCTGTCATTTACCAACATGGATATTTCCTTCTGGACATCTGGAACTGCTTGTATTTGCTCAAATACATTTTGCTCTTTTACGCCTCTATGCTTTTGCTATGTTTTTCCTACTTCCTGGTATTCTTTTTTTCTCATCTTATTTGTGTTGCTGACCTTGACTTATCCTTCAAAATTTCACTCAAGCATCACTTCTCTCAGGATGCCTTCCCTGATTTGGATAATTCTTTACCATTCTTCTTTTTTTTTTTTTTTTCATTCTACAATTTTCAAAATTTCCCAAACCTAAGAAAAGTGAATACATACAAAACCTCTGAAAGATTTTGAGCAAAGATGATATTTTCTCAATCCAATGAAGATATTCTCATACAAACATGTCTAGTTACCTGGGCTGTAGAAACCTTTTCGAAGGGAATAATTTAAAAAATCAAAGTCATCTCTCCAGGAAACATGAATACAGAAGTACACACAGAATAGATGGAACTAGGACTGCTGCCCACAGGATTTTATTATAAAAAGATGGAACAAATTGGAGATGTATATTAAAGTTGCTTCTTCCAAAGAGCTTTATTTTCCAAATTAGCCATTTCCCTACATTTTCTTTCATTTCACATTGTAAACTTTGGGATTCTGAATGCAGGAAGGAGAAAATACCTTAGGCTGGAGGAAGAAGCAAAAGGTTTTACTAAAAAACTGTTAGAGTAGTACTTTAAAAAGAAATCTTCCCAAACTCTCCATTCAGAATTAATCATGTCTCTTCAGTACTAAGTAATTTGGTATTTGAATTGCACAGACTTTCTTGTTTGTGCCCTTGGTTTGACTTATTTTGTTCATTTCACATGTATTTACTCAGTGCCTACTGTGTACTAGGGGTATCAAAACTATTCTCTTTACTCATGAAATATTTGATCTTCAATATCCTACTCATAAAATAAATATTATAATAGTACTTATCTCATAGAGGTGAGTTTTTTGTGCATATTAAATGAGATAATGCCTGCATAAGTTTCCTATTTTTCATTTAGTTTAGATCTCACTTTCTCTGGGAAGTCTTTTCTGACCCCAGTCCATCTGGGATGGAAACTCTGCTTTTATGCTCCCATAGAATATTTTATTTACGCACCATGGCTCTTACTTTCTCACTGTAATTGAACATTTGCCTGCAGGTATTCCTAACAGACCACAAGATATGCAAAACTAGTTTTTCTGTTCTCTTGTCAGTCTCTCTAATCGCATTTGTTACGTCTTTAAATCACTTAAATCAGAGTTTGCAATTATATAATTACTTATGTAATATCTTAATGTTCCACCTCACATACTATACTGTAAATTCATTGTGAAAACGAGCTCATTTTGCTTACCAATGGTAAAATGAAGAATTGACAGTTATAGTCATTCGAACCACAGTTTGTGAATTAACAAATGTAATATCAATAAATGGATTTCAACCATCTGGTATTGTATTTAGTGTGAGCCCCTTGAGGGCAGAGAACTGGTCTGATTTTATTAGGCTTTAGCAACTGACATGTAAACCTGTCCAACAAAAGTTTGAGAGTGGAATCGAAAGTGGAGAAAAAATTGTGAAGCAAGGATGGTCCTAGGAAACAGCAGGGGAGCTGGGCGTGAGAAGAAGAACTAACGCACTACCACAGATACTTCTCCATTTGCAACTAAAATACTTAAAAAATGGTAAGTGATAAATGAAGACACTAAACAAAACAGTATGTGAAGAGGAAAGATGAGAAAGGGAAGTGGAACAAAAAGGGTAGAGGTGCACGACAAGGGGTATGGGCAAAGGAAAAGGGTGGTTGTGTGAGGTGCATAAAAGATAAACTGTACCTACTTCTGTAGTTGTTTTTCAAGACATATAGCCCCAGACCCTACCCAATTAGAAATGGAAGCAGAACAGAAGGGGAGTGTCATATGAACCACCATGTCTGAAGGGAATCTTGTGCATCAAGCATCATGGGAACTCCCAGCCCAACCTATGAATTTGAGAACCAGCACTTCTGAGTGGGTGACAGCACTTGTCTAGGATACATGCTTGCCTGTGAGCCAACTTAGCTACGCAGCAAACTTAAACAGAATTTCCACTTTCTTTTACATTTTTGGATAGTTAGATTTTGTTTTGCATATTGCCAGTTCTCCAACGATTGTCACTACCACTAATGCCACATATTTCAGAATTATAATATTTAATGTGCTACCTACTTTGGTATACGTTATATCTCATAATCATTATTAAACAGTATCCCAGATCTAAAGCATTGTATTGGCTAAGATACCACAGATAGTGAGGAACTGCTATTTGGAACAAGTCGTTAAACCATCAGACACCAGCATCTGTATCTCTCTGTATCCCATGAAGAAGTTGTGTTATTAATTGTTTTAATTATAAAATTAAATTGTTTCTAATTTTGTGGGCTTGGAGTGGAGGGTTGGGCCTATAGCAGGGAAAAAAGGTTCTTTTCAATATAGACTTTAAATAAGAAATAATCGTTAGGGCAAAAAGACTTTAAAGCCACTGTCCTATTGCTAACTCCAGAGAGGACTGTCCTATTGCTAACTCCAGAGAGGACTGTTGCATAGAAGCTGGAAGATGGGATCTTTGAGTCCACAGAGAAGAAAGGGAAGCAAGCACTCATCAGATGATTTGCTTTCTAACTGCTTCACAAATTTCTGATGATGGCTAAGCTTTACACTGACATCAATTTGTGTAGACTTCATTTTTTTTTTTTTTAAACAGATTCTCGCTCTGTTGCCAGCCTGGAGTTCAGTGGCACAATCTCGGCTCACTGCAGTCTCTAACTCCTGGGTTCAAGAGATTCCCCTGCTTCAGCCTCCCAAGTAGCTGGGACTGCAGGAATGCACTACCACGCCCGGGTAATTTTTTGTATTTTAGTAGAGACGGGGTTTCACCATGTTGGCCAGAATGGTGTCGATCTCCTGATCTTGTGATCCGCCCGCCTCGGCCTCCCAAAGTGCTAGGATTACAGGCACGAGCCACAGCGCCCTGCCAGATTTCATATTTAATGACTTTTTTTTTTTTGGAAAGCAAGCTCATTGTTAAAACAGAGATTTACACGTATGGCCTTGAAGCAAGAGCAGTCATTATAACAGACTAAGCAACATGGAACAGGAACTAACTAAACAGGACACACAGAGGAGGACCCTACTTGAGTCCAAACATGCTTGGTCATTCTGGGTAAATGTCAGGGTCTTGTTAAAAAACTAGTGCCTAACACCATACTCTTGTGTCACTCAATGTGCCACCTCAAACATAATTTACTCCAAAATGTTTCTTCACAGATAAAAACCTGTAGAAGCAATCACAAATGCCCATGGATATAAAAACTACATTGTGGAAAAAAATAGACTCAATTTGGTAAAACTCATAATATTTGTTCATAATTACATAATGCAGGTAACTGCAAATGCTACTGACACCCTCTTTTTTTTTTTTTTTTTTTTTTTTTTTTTTCAGTCCTGTAGAGGCCGGGCACAGTGGCTCACGCCTGTCATCCCAGCACTTTTGGAGGCCAAGGCGGGTGGATCACAAGGTCAAGAGATTGAGACCATCCTGGCCAACATGGTGAAACCCCGTCTCTACTAAAAGTACAAAAATTAGCTGGGTGTGGTGGTATGCGTCTGTAGTCCCAGTTACTTAGGAGGCTGAGGCAGGAGAATTGCTTGAACCTGGGAGGTGGAGGTTGCAGTGAGCCAAGATCGTGCCACTGCACTCCAGCCTGGGTGACAAAGTGAGACTCTGTCTCAAAAATAAAAAAGTCCTATAGAAACCAGCTTTTAGACCTTTAACCAGTTTCTCTGGAATTTTGCAAATTAGCGCAAACTGAAGCACTCACAATGCAATTGCCACAAATGAGGATGATTTTAAAATATAAAACCATGTGTTGCAAAGTAAGAAAATAAGATGATACATCAGTCCATTAAGAACAGATCTTTATAAAACTGTTCAAAAGGGTAAACTTCTTGGTGGTGTATTGTCATAGGCTTCCAAGTAGATGCTTCACAATCAGACTGCTCCTACAGATGGAAAGAACTGGTAAAAAGCAAGCAAGCAACCAACCAAATAAACAAAACTTACATACTGTGTGAATGAGGCTCATTATAGCTTGGGTGTGCTGTTTTACACAACCATGCTGGCCATAATGTTTTCTAGTCTGGTAGATCTTTTTTTCTTGTTGAGAAGGTTTGTCTTTTCTGTAGAATGTAAAGCAGAGCTGCTCAGATGGCCAGTGCAGTTTCTTTGAAAGGCAGCCAAGTGAAGGTTGGGGCATGTCCATACCCCTGTTGGGTGGCTCTTTGAAATCGTTATGCTATATACTTTAAAGATCGAGGCTGACAAAATAGCCTGCAGGACTGAGGGTACTTTGTACATATTGTGTCAGATGTCTGGGAGAGGTAGCTGATTGTTTACTTTTGAATTGCTTTCCCTCTGAGGGAAGTGTGAGTTAACATTACGGCATTCCTTGGGGAGGGGTGCCAAGCTGCAGACATCCTTTAGGGTAACCTTTCCACTGAAGGAACAGCATTGCTTTTACATGGCTAGTAAATCTGTGAATTGAGCCTGAAAGGATGGTGGTACCATGGCTTTAACAAACCAAGTAAGCGGATTATTCTGGAACAAGTTAAACCACATGCAAAGGTATCACCAGCTCATTTTGCTGTGATAAAATGCAGTTCACAGTAGTGAAGAAATATTAAATATTCCAGAAATGTATGTAGTAAAGACGAAGGCAGAAGAAAAAAATTAACAAAACATGTTATATCACATCAGAACCTGTGATAGAGTAAAAGGAATAGTAAAGAGGAATAATGATCTGGTTTATGAGCATTTTATTTTCCTAGGATGATTAAAAAAGTGTTCCTAGTGTTTTCCTAATATGAAATTTCTCAATATCATTGAAGTTTATATTACAAGTTAAGAACGAAAAGGCCTTTTTTTTTTCTCTCAGGGTGCATATTTTATACATATTCTATATTTAATTGAATTTAATTTCCTGGAATTTTAGGCACTGCGACCAGTAATATGAAAATGATCTCCTTTTGTTTATTGTATGTGCATAAACCAAGTAAACCACCATTCCTATATTAATCTATTTGCAAAATTAAGGTGATTGACTCTATGTCTGCTATAATCTCATAATCAATAATTTCCCTATCATGATCAAACATTGAATCTATTTAAATATATCTAATCTAAAACCACGTCCCATTTTATCATGTTGGCAATACTCTTCACTCTGCTTATGAAATTCCAACAGCTTTCAGAAGCATTTGTAGAATGGTGCATTGTATAAATACATAAAAGTAAGAAAATGAGTATACTAAGTATTACTTTTACACTAACCTAATATAATACCTAGTTTCCATTTGCTTTACACTATAACTTTTCTCCTTTGTTAAATATGAAAATTAAAACCTTTATTCCTATTCATTTATTATTTCTTTTCTTATCTCAATGTGATCCCTTTAGAAACAATACCAGATTTTACTCACTACATTTTATAAGTCATTGAGTGTCACAGTCTCTGCAAATAATTCCAATGAAAAGTCCAATTAAAGTTGAACATCATTGCCACTTAATATGGAAAGACAGATACTCATCTGGGTCTTCTCTAGCCCTTCACTTACTCTTATTGACCCATGTTACACAGTACATTCTTCTTTATCTAAATGATTCCAAATTTATATGCTCATATCGTTGTTCCTTTGCTCACACATTTTCTTTCCCCTGGTCCATCAAGAATACCCTTCATCCTTTGTTTTAAAAGAGTTTCTTATGCAGGGGGAGATAGAAGCTCTCTCTTGAGCTCCTGTGAACCATAGGCAGCCCTCCCTTGGTACCTGTTCAATATGAGATCCTCAAAACCCTTGATATGACAAACATATTTTCTGTAACATGTAACTGCACAAGATATTTTTCCTTAAGCCTGTTTTCTTTCTTTCCTAGACATTTGTTATCTAAATAATGACAGAATACTTTGATTATGAGTGTATATACAGCGAAATGTTGTCAAGAGTCTAATTCCTGCTCTCAAATACAGGACATGTGCAATTTAAAAATACTTCAAAAATCTTTTAAATTTAAACAAGTATTTATTTGTTTAGAAGTAATGGTAATGGCTTAATGAAGAAAACACAAGACACAAGACTAAAAAATTGTACTTGACAATAGTCATGTAAATAAGATGCCAATTACCTGTTTATTTTAATAGATGTTAATATTACTGACATTTTAGCTACTTTGGGTAATTTAATATAGAGATGTTCTTTTTAGAAAGAATAGAAATATATATGAAATGTTCCATTTTGGGAAACTAAGTATTATCTCTTGGTACTGTTTGTGTGCCTGACTGCTAAAGAAATTTTGTCATTATAATTACTGGTCATTAAAAAGTAATAATATAAATGTGCCATTCATAAAAACCAAATACAAATCACTTAGATATCAAATCAGATAAATTAAATCATGGATATTTGCATTACAAAAGGGTACAGGTCGACACAAGAAAAGATTAGTTGCTGAGTTTCTTTAAATAGTCCACTTCTCAGAGTTTTAAAAATACAGTTGAATGTATTTAAAACCAATTAGCTTTTCAGGAACTTATCACTCTGTAAAGTGAGGTGAATCTGTAGATTCCCACACTTTACTACTTGTTAAGCTGCTTGTATTTACCCTGTTGGTCTATTTAGGGTTGGAAGTAGTAAAGTGATAAACACTATTGCAGATTTTTTCAGAGGGTTGAAAGAATACGTCTTTGTAAGGCAGAGTTCAGCAAGTGCAAAAGCCACCAGATCTTTAAAGAGAACTTCAAACCATGTCAAACCTTCATGAAATTCCATCAAATCAAACATGAAAGTACATTACTTAGAGAAATATTATTTCTTGGTTAGTTGTGTATGACAGTGTAAGAGATCAGCTAACAGCAAATATATTTTTTCTCTTTCCGACAGATAGGGAGAGAGCAAGGAAAAATGAAAGAGTGCTGCCTGAAGCAGTACCCAAAGCGGTAACTTTTATGTCTCCTTTCATGTCATCCAGGCAGCTGGATTAACTTATCTCTCTAATCACAGTGTTGAATAAAAGACCATTGCAGCAATTAAGAAACAATACTCCAAGGCAGGAGAACTGCTTGAAACCAGGAGTTTGAGACCAGCCTGGGCAACACAGAGAGACAGGAGTCTCTATAAAAAAATAAAAAAATAGCCAGGGATGGTGATGAATGCCGGTAGTCCCAGGTACTTGGGGAACTGAAATAAGAGGATGGCTTAAGGCCAGGAGTTGTAGGCTGCAATGAACTATGATTGTATGATGGTGCCACTGCATCATCTTTGCCTGGGCCACAAAGCAAAATCCTGGAAAGACAGAAAGAGAGAAAGGGAGAGAAGGAAGGAAGGAAGGAAGGAAGGAAGGAAGGAAGGAAGGAAGGAAGGAACGAAGGAAGGAAGGAGGGAGGGAGGGAAGGAAGGAAGGAGGGGA
>NW_016820951.1:541175-554255 GCF_001698545.2 Rhinopithecus bieti | reverse complement strand
AAGAAGGGAGGGAGGGGGGGAGGGAAGAAGGAAAGGAAGAAAGAAAGAAAAAAGAAAGGAAGAAAGAAAGAAGAAAGAGAAAGAGAGAGACAAAGAAAAAAGAAAGAAGAAAGACAGACATTGGCTGTCTATTAGGAAAATAAGCTCAAATTCCATTGATTATCTTTGCTATCACATTCCTTTGGCAAAGGAAAGGATGAGGAAGGAGCAAGGTAATAGACATGAATTCGGAAAAAGAGAATGATCCATGATACTCAAGGAGTACCTCCAGAGCCTCATAAAACTGAATTGAGAAAAAGCCACAGAAGATCAAAGAAGCATAGCGAATTCATTCTAACAATTGTACTGCTTGGGCATATAATTGGTACGATGTTAGAGCTGAGAAGCCTATGATTTATAGTCTATAAATCTTTCTATAAAACATTTCAAATCCATATACTTCTTTCCATCTCCACTGCCACCACTTGGCTCAAGTCATCTGTCAAGTGGATCATTTAGAGTCACCTACCTGGTCCCTACATCCATCTCTCTCCTCTTTTCAGTGTCAATTACATCATTTCCCAATTCCCAACTCTTAGCAAATTCATACAGCACCAACCCCAAATGCCTAGTATGGCCAGTGAGGCCCTATGAGTTTGGCTTCAGTCTCCTTCTCCATGTTTCCTCTTCACTACTGGCTGCTACAGCTGTGCGCTAAGGAAAATGGAATTTTCATATGTTCTTCCATTAATTATAAATACTTCGGTCACAAGAGATGAAAGCAATCCTCAAAGTGGCTTAAAACAAATAATAATAACATTAATGGCATAATAACATAACAGTACAGTACTGATGCAGTCTTCAGGAAGGGTACAGTTCAGGGATCCCAGTGATGTTGTCCTAGCCTGGTCACTCTCTATCTCTTGTATCTCTCTTACTTCATGTTGGCCCCATTATCAGGTTCCATGTGGTGGCCAAATGGCACCAGCAGTTTCAAGCCGGTATCCTCACAGTGACAAGTCAAAAGAAAAAGAAAGGTCTCTTCTCAGGAGATTTCACATAGCTTCTCAGATAAGCTACTGACCCAACCATGTAACTGCCTATATCCCAGGAAATATTGTTAGGGGGCCTTGGAACACTGATTGGCCAAAACAGAGTCCCATGTTCCACCACTGAGAGCAACACAGAAGACCTACCCAACTCATGAACTGAAATTTTGTGCAGGGTTCAAAGATTAAATGCTAGGCAGCAAAAATACTCTGACATAGGAAAAGAAAGTGCTCTGTCATACAAATGAATGAGAATGATAAAGATATTCTGCTTTAAGATATAGGGAAGTCAAGCCCTAGTAACTAAATATGGAGTTTGAAGATTCCCCTAAGAAATGATAAAAAGACAGGAGAACTCAAAGAGTAACAGGAGAGATGCACTAGAGCTGGGAAATAGCTAATCTGCTGCAAGCATTAGCAAAATAGTTTACACTATCACCAAAAAATTGGTTGCTTTTAAGATTGTTTGCTTTTAAGATTAAAAAAGTTAGTGGATGTATCTATGAGGCAACATATTTTCCATTTCGTCATAAATTCAGTGGGAAGAGAGATTTCACCTTAATATCAATTTCTCAGGAATGCATCTCTTCCATTAATTGAAGAGTACCTCTATAAAACTAGTTTGTAAAAATGTTGGTTCTAGAATGTGCCAGATGCTGAGCCTTTCACTGTGGAAAGTCTGTTTTTATTTTTGTTATTGCTTTTCACTGCAATGAATACTTAAATAAGTAAATAAATTTTGCTAAATAAGACAAATAGAAATTATCCACAAAGAGAGGATATTAGCATTCCATTTCCTAGGGCATGATGAGACCAGTGAATGATCACAGTTCTCAAATGGATCATCATTCCCATTCTCAGTTAATTTAGTAAAAATGTAGTTTCAATAACATCAGTGCAAGCACTTTCTTCAGAATGGCAGTACCACTGCCCCTGATCAAGGCTTTGACTCTCTGCTTGTTTATTATACGACAGCAGTAGGGAAACTTGGCAAATTACTGACACAGGTTAGATGCTTGCTGAAAGGCAATACTTCAGTCAGGTCATTTATTTCTTTTATCTGAGCTGGTTCTTTATTAGTCTTTGCTAAGATACTTGATCGATACTCATAATCAGGATTAGTTCTGGTGTTTCTAAGTCTTCAAGAATAATAGTGGTCAGTATAAGATTAAATATATCCTTTTGTAGGCTATGTCTTATAATGGAAAACTGTGCACCTTTACAAGAACGAGATATGTTTATGTGTGCATATTTTAGAGAATGTTATTGTATTAGTCCATTTTCACGCTGCTGATAAAGATATACTGGAGACTATGCAATTTACAAAAGAAAGAGGTTTATTGGACTTACAGTTCCACATGACAGAGGAGGCCTCGCAATCATGGCAGAAGGCAAGGAGGAGCAAGTCACATCTTCCGTGAATGGCAGCAGGCAAAAAGAGAGAGCTTGTGCAGGGAAACTCCCATTTTAAAAACCATCAGATCACATGAGCCTTATTCACTATCATGAGAACATCACGGGAAAGACCTGCCCTCATGATTCAATCACTTCCTGCCAGGTTCCTCCCATGACACGTGGGAATTGTGGGAGTCACAGTTCAAGATGACATTTGGTTGGGGACACAGCCAAACCATATCAGTTATCCAGAATCTCATTAAATAAAAAAAAAGGCAAATACGAATAGGACAGTGTGCCTATTATTGTATTTGGTTCTGGACTCAATATTTCTGGAATGATGCATAAAATTGTCAACAATTGTTTCTTCAAGAGCGTATATTTGTGGGTGAATTCTTAGAAAAGAGGGCAGTTACATTTTAACTTACAACCTTTCATACTATTTTATTTTTTAAGCATTAATATTTTAAAATAAAATTGATGTTATGTACATTATTAAATGCCATTTATAGTGTATTCATTTGATAGTAATCTAAGGATCCCCAACTTAATTTTAGTGAAAATTGAAAAGAAAATGAAAGAAAATATTTCATAGTTCTCTGTACAGCTGTTAATTGGAATCCCTCTCCCCTTCCCAGAACTCTTTTGCTTCACTCTCTGGAACTCATGGCCCATCATCAAGAAACTGCTTTAATCATTTATTTATTTTATGAGCACTCCCTTTGTCCATTTGCATTAACTAAAACATGGTTGTACACTGAAGATGCTATTCTCCCCACCTGACTCTTAAGTGGAATTTGATTTTCTCCCACACCTTATATCCCTCAATGCCTAATGTTCAGGCACATCTTTCATTCACCATATTACTCCTCCCAAATTTTCCTTCCTTCCTCTTTTCTCAGGACTTCTTTGAAGCATGTGTAACCTTTTACCGCTCCTGCATCATCTTCATTCACTGATTAGTTTCATCAGTATCTAGCTCACTGATTCTCTCAGCACTACTGCCACTGGAACCACAATTAGTGACTTCAGCATTCACACACTCTAACCCACTCATCTCTATGACCTATTTAATTAGTGACTTTTATTTCCAGTGATCTCAGCCACCCACTCAAGTTGCTCTACCCTTTTCCTAATGACATCAATGATTTTAGCTAATCAAAATCCCCAGGTCAAGCATCTTACCTCTGGCCTTCACTACTATTTCCATCTCACTCCTAGTCCCAGTCCTCCTCCTCCAGAAAGGCCTGAACCTCATTGATACTCCCAGTGCATGGACTGTACTATTTTTTCACTCTGCATCATTCTTCTCATGTCCTTAATCCCCTCTTTACTCAGACTAAATTCTGTGACTCGGCATGTCACATCTGATTGCAAATAAGCTTGATTCTTAAACTCTCCTCTTGTCTGAAAATAATCCAATCCTAATTCTGTGCTAAATGTTACTAGCCATGTTCTCATTTCTTTAACAGGGAAGCTAAATTTTGTGGCAAAAAATCACATATCTGTACTGACTGGGCTTACTTCACACATTACATTACTGTTCAGAGATCTTATTGCTTCAGTTCCCTTTACTTGGTTTCAAGTTTCTAATCTGAAGTGACTATTTCATCCTTCCTGTTTTTTGTCAACATCCCCATTTCCCCATTTCTGATTCACTCTTAAGTAATGGATTCATTGCATATTTCACAGAAAAGAATAGACGAAATCAGACAGGAACTACCTTATCTTCCCACTATGGATTCCACCATTCTTTTCATCGGAACTCACATACTCTACTTACTTCTTTTTTTTCTTCAACTTTTATTTTAAGTTCAGGGGTACATGTGCAGGTTGTGCAGGTTTGTTACATAGGTTAATGTGCACCGTGATGTTTTGTCACACAGCTCAACCCATTACCTAGGTATTAAGCCCAGTATCCATTAGTTATTCTTCCTGATGCTCTCTCTCCCCAACCAACCCCTCTGACAGGCCCCAGTGTGTGTTGTTCCTCCCCACGTACCCTTGTTTTCTCATCATTCAGCTCCCACTTATAAGTGAGAAAATGTGGTGTTTCATTTTATGTTTCTGCATTAGTTTTCTGAGGATAATGGCTTCCAACTCCATCCATGTCTCTGCAAAGGACATGATCTCTTTCCATTTTATGGCTGCATAGTATTCCATGGTGTATATGTACCTTATTTGCTTTATTCAGTCTATCATTGATGGGCATTTAGGTTGAGTTCATGTCTTTGCTATTGTGAATAGTGCTGCAATGAACAGACACACTCACGTATCTTTACAATAGAATGATTTATATCCCTTTGGGAATATATCCAGTAATGAGGTTGCTGGGTCAAATGGTATTTTGCCTCTAGGTCTTTGAATAATCGCCACACTGTCTTCCACAATGGTTGAACTAATTTACACTCCCACCAACAGTGTATAAGCGTTCCATTTTCTCCTCACCTTCACCAGCATGTATTGTTTTGACTTTTAGTAATAACCATTCTGACAGATGTGAAATGGTATCTCATTGTGGTTTTGATTTGCATTTCTCTAATGATCAGTGATGATGAGATTTTGTTCATGTTTATTGGCCGCATGTATGTCTTCTTTTGGTGAGTGTCTTTTCTTGTTCTTTGTCCACTTTTTAATGTTTTTTTTTTTGTGCCTTTTTTTATTTTTTTTTTTTTTTTTTTTTTTTTTTTTTTGTTGTTGTTATTGTAAACTAAGTTCTTTGTAGACTCTGGTGGATATTAGACCTTTGTAAGATGGATAGATTGCAAAAATTTTCTCCTGTCCTATAGGATGTCTGTTCACCCAGAAGCTCTTTGGTTTAGTTAAATCCAAGTTGACAATTTTTGCTTTTTTTGCAATTGCTTTTGATGTTTTTCTCATGAAATCTTTGCCTGTGCCTATGTCCTGAATTGTATTGCCTAGATTTTCTTCTAGGATTTCTTTTTTCAAATAGATTTGGGTTTTACATGTAAGTTTTTATTCCTTCCATCTTGAGTTAATTTTTGTACAAGGTGTGAAAAAGGAATCTAGTTTCAATTTTCTGCATATGACTTCTTATTAAAATAAATTTTCCTTCTCTTGTTAAAAATTTTGTTTTCTATCTTGTTTTCCTAAGGAATTTGGGAAGGAATTCCTGAAATAACACACTTTTTCTCCTGCATTATTTATTTCTTTCTCTGAACTGGCTCATTCTAATTGGCTTGCAAATATGCCTTTAGATTATACAACTTAAAAAGAAAAATAACCCAAACTTTCCCTTAATCTAAGGTATCTTTTGGCCTGTACCCATTTTTTTTCTGTAATTCTTTACAACAGGACTCCTCCACACAGTGTATATTTGTTATCTCTCTTTCTTTCCCTTTCCATTTTCTCTTTAACTAACACAAATGTGGAAGTTTTTTTGTTTGTTTNGAATCTCATTAAATAAAAAAAAAGGCAAATACGAATAGGACAGTGTGCCTATTATTGTATTTGGTTCTGGACTCAATATTTCTGGAATGATGCATAAAAATTGTCAACAATTGTTTCTTCAAGAGCGTATATTTGTGGGTGAATTCTTAGAAAAGAGGGCAGTTACATTTTTAACTTACAACCTTTCATACTATTTTTATTTTTTAAGCATTAATATTTTTAAAATAAAATTGATGTTATGTACATTATTAAATGCCATTTATAGTGTATTCATTTGATAGTAATCTAAGGATCCCCAACTTAATTTTTAGTGAAAATTGAAAAGAAAATGAAAGAAAAATATTTCATAGTTCTCTGTACAGCTGTTAATTGGAATCCCTCTCCCCTTCCCAGAACTCTTTTGCTTCACTCTCTGGAACTCATGGCCCATCATCAAGAAACTGCTTTAATCATTTATTTATTTTATGAGCACTCCCTTTGTCCATTTGCATTAACTAAAACATGGTTGTACACTGAAGATGCTATTCTCCCCACCTGACTCTTAAGTGGAATTTGATTTTTCTCCCACACCTTATATCCCTCAATGCCTAATGTTCAGGCACATCTTTCATTCACCATATTACTCCTCCCAAATTTTCCTTCCTTCCTCTTTTCTCAGGACTTCTTTGAAGCATGTGTAACCTTTTACCGCTCCTGCATCATCTTCATTCACTGATTAGTTTCATCAGTATCTAGCTCACTGATTCTCTCAGCACTACTGCCACTGGAACCACAATTAGTGACTTCAGCATTCACACACTCTAACCCACTCATCTCTATGACCTATTTAATTAGTGACTTTTTATTTCCAGTGATCTCAGCCACCCACTCAAGTTGCTCTACCCTTTTCCTAATGACATCAATGATTTTAGCTAATCAAAAATCCCCAGGTCAAGCATCTTACCTCTGGCCTTCACTACTATTTCCATCTCACTCCTAGTCCCAGTCCTCCTCCTCCAGAAAGGCCTGAACCTCATTGATACTCCCAGTGCATGGACTGTACTATTTTTTCACTCTGCATCATTCTTCTCATGTCCTTAATCCCCTCTTTACTCAGACTAAATTCTGTGACTCGGCATGTCACATCTGATTGCAAATAAGCTTGATTCTTAAACTCTCCTCTTGTCTGAAAAATAATCCAATCCTAATTCTGTGCTAAATGTTACTAGCCATGTTCTCATTTCTTTAACAGGGAAGCTAAATTTTGTGGCAAAAAATCACATATCTGTACTGACTGGGCTTACTTCACACATTACATTACTGTTCAGAGATCTTATTGCTTCAGTTCCCTTTACTTGGTTTCAAGTTTCTAATCTGAAGTGACTATTTCATCCTTCCTGTTTTTTGTCAACATCCCCATTTCCCCATTTCTGATTCACTCTTAAGTAATGGATTCATTGCATATTTCACAGAAAAGAATAGACGAAATCAGACAGGAACTACCTTATCTTCCCACTACGGATTCCACCATTCTTTTTCATCGGAACTCACATACTCTACTTACTTCTTTTTTTTCTTCAACTTTTATTTTAAGTTCAGGGGTACATGTGCAGGTTGTGCAGGTTTGTTACATAGGTTAATGTGCACCGTGATGTTTTGTCACACAGCTCAACCCATTACCTAGGTATTAAGCCCAGTATCCATTAGTTATTCTTCCTGATGCTCTCTCTCCCCCAACCAACCCCTCTGACAGGCCCCAGTGTGTGTTGTTCCTCCCCACGTACCCTTGTTTTCTCATCATTCAGCTCCCACTTATAAGTGAGAAAATGTGGTGTTTCATTTTATGTTTCTGCATTAGTTTTCTGAGGATAATGGCTTCCAACTCCATCCATGTCTCTGCAAAGGACATGATCTCTTTCCATTTTATGGCTGCATAGTATTCCATGGTGTATATGTACCTTATTTGCTTTATTCAGTCTATCATTGATGGGCATTTAGGTTGAGTTCATGTCTTTGCTATTGTGAATAGTGCTGCAATGAACAGACACACTCACGTATCTTTACAATAGAATGATTTATATCCCTTTGGGAATATATCCAGTAATGAGGTTGCTGGGTCAAATGGTATTTTTGCCTCTAGGTCTTTGAATAATCGCCACACTGTCTTCCACAATGGTTGAACTAATTTACACTCCCACCAACAGTGTATAAGCGTTCCATTTTCTCCTCACCTTCACCAGCATGTATTGTTTTGACTTTTAGTAATAACCATTCTGACAGATGTGAAATGGTATCTCATTGTGGTTTTGATTTGCATTTCTCTAATGATCAGTGATGATGAGATTTTGTTCATGTTTATTGGCCGCATGTATGTCTTCTTTTGGTGAGTGTTTTTTTTTGTTTTTTTGCCCCTTTTAATTTTTTTTTTTTTTTTTTTTTTTTTTTGTTGTTGTTGTTATTGTAAACTAAGTTCTTTGTAGACTCTGGTGGATATTAGACCTTTGTAAGATGGATAGATTGCAAAATTTTCTCCTGTCCTATAGGATGTCTGTTCACCCAGAAGCTCTTTGGTTTAGTTAAATCCAAGTTGACAATTTTGCTTTTTTTGCAATTGCTTTTGATGTTTTCTCATGAAATCTTTGCCTGTGCCTATGTCCTGAATTGTATTGCCTAGATTTTCTTCTAGGATTTCTTTTTTCAAATAGATTTGGGTTTTACATGTAAGTTTTATTCCTTCCATCTTGAGTTAATTTTGTACAAGGTGTGAAAAGGAATCTAGTTTCAATTTTCTGCATATGACTTCTTATTAAAATAAATTTTCCTTCTCTTGTTAAAATTTTGTTTTCTATCTTGTTTTCCTAAGGAATTTGGGAAGGAATTCCTGAAATAACACACTTTTCTCCTGCATTATTTATTTCTTTCTCTGAACTGGCTCATTCTAATTGGCTTGCAAATATGCCTTTAGATTATACAACTTAAAAGAAAATAACCCAAACTTTCCCTTAATCTAAGGTATCTTTTGGCCTGTACCCATTTTTTTTCTGTAATTCTTTACAACAGGACTCCTCCACACAGTGTATATTTGTTATCTCTCTTTCTTTCCCTTTCCATTTTCTCTTTAACTAACACAAATGTGGAAGTTTTTTTGTTTGTTTTGATTTTCCTCACTGTTTCACTGACCTTGTGAAGGTCACCAGTGACCTATATTTTGCCAGTCAATGCCCATTCTTCTCCTTCTCTTGCTTCTCTCTGTAGCATGTGAGGTGGCTGACACTCTCACCTCAAGCCCTTTCCTGTAGTCCTTCACACTGCTGCTTTCATGAAGATTGCTACCTGCCTTGCTAGGGCCCTTTCTCAGTCTCCTGTTCTCAGTCCCCATCCTCTCACATTCCTCTACCTTTTGCCTGGGGCTCTGAACTTGGCCCTCATTCTTGCTTTTTATGAAATTATCTTGTGTAATTGTTCAGAGCCTTATTGCTTATTTTCACTAGATTGTAACTTGTAAGCAAGACTTTGTCTGTCTTGCTTACTGCGCTGTTTACAGCACCTAATATAGTGTTCGACATGTGGTGAGTCATCAAGAAATGTTTGCTGAATACCTGAAAAAACAATACAACTTACTAAAAACTCTATTTTAAAGCATACATCTATTACTTCAACAAATACTCCCTGTGTGCCTTCTGAGCATCAGGTACTATGGTAGGCAGTGGGGCTATAAAGGTTGCCATCTCTACTCTTAAAGACCTGATGGTCAGGTGAATGGCTACCACAGAGAAAGAGATGCCCTGGACATTATGTAAAACTTCAATTCAGGTTGAGAAGAGAAAGATGGGAAACTTTTCAGTAAAATCAGGACAAGATGGCCCATTAGATTACCATTGAAAGCAGCACACAGTTTAAGACTTTCGCACCAAGATAAAAGGCAATTTCGAAGAGAAATGTATCATTTGGAAACATAGCCATAGATGGAAGCCTCTGATGTAAAGTTTAATGACTGTGGTCTCACATGACCCCATTTTGGCAGCCATTAGCTGGAATGCTCCAAATGACTTAACTGGGTGGGAGAAAAACCATTTCTAAAAACACCCAAGTCACATAACACTTCATTACTCAAAGATAATATCTTCAGTCATCCTTTGAGTAGTAAATCTGCAAAATTATAGCAACAGGATTGCAATACATTCAAGAATTACAGCACAATCTGTCTTCACTAAATTTTTATTATAGATTTCAGCATTTAATATATGACAATATTTGTATCTAGAAGTTTGGACTTTTGGTCCTAATAACTCAGTTTATGGGCAATGAGAAGAGAATACAAACTATGCAATACAATAAATGCTAGCAAGAAACTTCAAGAGGTCCTTCTTCCATTCAGCTTTAGGTCTCTTTCTCATGTCCCAGACAGCACTCTGCTCCATGTTTACTTTCTCTTCATTCCAAGAGTCTCCAGAGACTTAGCCAACTTCTCTCTCCTTTTCAAAACAATGCTGATAGTGTGCCAAGTTGTGAAGAATATCGCATTTACAAAAGCAGCAAGAATTCCAAAATATTAGAGACTAAACTTAAGAAGGAACATGGAAGTCCAACTTGAAAATAAGGAAACTTTAATAAAGAACACGAAAAAAGATCTAAATATATCAAAAGGCAAACAATCCATATTTATAAATGATGAGACTTAATTATGTAAATATATAGGTTCTTCCAAAATTATAAATTATTTGAAATTCTATGAAATTCTCAATAGGATTTTTTTTAAAGAACTTTAAGTTTATCTAGAAGATTATGCAGAAATTTTGGAAGAAAATTTAAAAAGAAGGAAAGGGGAATTAGCTTTTCTGACATGAAATCTCACTGTTATTATAGTAATGCAAGTTTCATAAAATCCATTTTGGAGTAGATGAAAGAATGTAAGGAAGAGACTGAAGAATACAAAATATGACTCATGTAGGTAGGGATTAGCATATGAGTGTATAAGTTAGAGTTCCTAGTTGCAAGCAGCAACAATGAACACTGATTAATTCAGAAATTTTTTGACTAGCTCACAAAATGGAGGCTGTTCTAAACAAATAGGTTCCAAAAAGGCCAGAGAATTTCTGAGGTTTTCAGTATTTAAAAAAGGAAACAAACATAGCTCATGGGTTATCTTGAGATGCAGCCAATGAGAGATTCAGTTCTAGCTGTCTTTTGTCATGGTGTATGAGCTCTTATGATTCAAATTTCAGACAGACATAATTAGACCGACCTTCCTTGGGTGATTTGATCATTCCTCTTTCCCCAGTGGATCAGATTATATTATTGACAACCCTATGAGAAATGTATGGAAGAAAGGATTGATAATTCCCTTTCAAAGAAGATGGAACTATATATAGTAGAAGATGGTTGGATGTGATGCTAGCCAGATATAAGAGCAGCTGTCCAACATATGCTAAAGACACTATTTTAAGTTAGTGGAGAAAAGATGGAACTTTTGTTGGGACAATTTGATTTTTTCTTAGAAACAGAAAGTTAAGTAGACTTAGCTTTAGCTTACTGTATAGCATATGCAACAATAAATTAAATAGCCAAACAAATAATAATAATAATGAAACAAAACTGGAAATCTGGAAGACTACATTAAAGGCTATTTTTATGATCTTGAGGTGAAATAGGCCTGCTTCAGGGAGGAAGGTAATACATTTGAATGGCTGACATTTTAAAATGGTATAAATTAATAGGCATAAAGGATTTGACAGAATGGAAGTGATGAAAAGAGTGAAATGTTAAAGATCTGGAGGTGTGAATAATAATTTTTTAACTTTTTACTCCATAAACACTTGTGCTTTTTAAAAATAATCAGTATATATACACACATATATACATATATATATATTTATCTGCCAGAACCAATTGTTGCCCTTTATGTTCTCCTCCAAGTTACTTGAGGGGTGAGATGACAGCTACCTGGCTTCCCCCTTCATTTCCTACTTAGTACCAGGAACGTAAAGGAAGAACAATAAATGAGTGTTTTTTATTTGTTTGTTTTTCAAAGTTAAAAGTGTAATTTTGGTTGGTCGGTTGGTTTGATTTTAAGAATTTTCTTCTATAGGTAAATGCTGCAAACAAATGAATGCAATGATGTCAAAAATAACATGAATAAGAAACTTTTCAAATATTCCAAGAGTAATAGTACCAGTCTTCCTTGGCAAGGCTGCAGTTGACAGTATAATCAGATGTTTGTCTTCCGATTTTATTCCAGAAGCTCTCAAAGTTCCCAGCAACTGTTGAACCTTTTTCTGGCACTTAAGAATTATTTTGCCTCAATGGGGGCATTTTGCATCTGTAGTTCGTCTCATACTGGGTGGTATCCTCTGCAGTGGATATTCTGTATGTCACTCCAACATTAATTCTTTTTTTTTTTTTTTTTGAGACAAAGTCTCGCTCTGTCGCCCAGGCTGGAGTGCAGTGGCGGTCTAGGCTCACTGTCAGCTCAGCCTCCCGGGTTCACACCATTTTCCTGCCTCAGCCTCCTGAGTAGCTGGAACTACAGGCGCCAGCAACCACGCCAGGATTGTTTTTGTATTTTTAGTAGAGATGGGGTTTCACCGTGTTAGCCAGGATGGTCTCTATCTCTTGACCTTGTGACCTGCCTCGGCCGTCCAAAGTGCTGGGATTACAGGCATGAGCCACCGCACCTGGCTCCAACATTAATTCTTAAACTTCTTTTGGCATCAGATCCCCACATTTGTTTTCCAAGGAGATGGTCTAGTACATTGTTTTTGACCGAAGATACTGATTCCTTAACCAAGCTGATCAAGCAGAGGCTCTCCCTAGTATTTTCTTGTTTAGCAGGGATAACCAGAAGTGAAAGGTGGTAGTAACTGAGACAGTTGATGGCAAAATCTTAGAAAGAAGGTCCTCAGATTCCTGTTGCTCAGATCCTTCCCTTCTCAAGTCTTGGCTATTTAACTCTTCCTTTAATGGATGAGCTACAGCGTGTTCTTTCATTAAATCTCTTTTTATTTTCCTCATTACTTGAATATTTTACTATCTTAATCTCTGTGCACTTTTACTCCTGGCATAGTTATTGTGATTTCAATGTCAATCGGGGTATCATTTTACCACCAGATCTTTTAGATTATGTAATGTTCTTTTCCATCCCAGGTCAACTACCCATTTGCACGGTGATTATAGCTGCTGAACCCTGTCCTTCCTGCCTGCCTGCCTGCCTTCCTTCCTTCCTTCCTTCCTTCCTTCCTTCCTTCCTTCCTTCCTTCCTTCCTTCCTT
>NW_016820951.1:513850-540048 GCF_001698545.2 Rhinopithecus bieti | reverse complement strand
TTTTTTTTTTTTTTTTTTTTTTTTTCATGTTTCATTGAATCTACTCCAACTTTTGTCACAACCCAAGTAATTCTTCTCAGGGTCATAATGATAAATCCAGTGGTTATCAGTCCTCATCTGAATTTATCTACCTGCAACAATCCACAGTGCTAATTGACTCTTTCTTTTTGAAATTATTTTTTCACTTGGCTTCTAGCATTTTCACCTTTCATTGTTCTCTATTTCATGGTCCTTATTTCTTGGACCATTTGCTGGATCATTTTTGTCTCTTAAAACTCTAAATGTTAGAATGTCTCAGTACTCAATTGGTAGGTATATTTTCTCCTTCATTTACGATCAGTTACCACCAGGTCATCTCATCCATTTCTATGGATTCAAATACCCAAACATTCAAATTAATTTCTCCAGACCTGCCCATCCCCTTAACTCCTGACTTGTATATTCAACTACCTATTCTACATTTTTATTTGGATGTTTAATTAATATCACTACTTAATATATGCAAAACTGAAGCCCTGATTCTCATCTCCAGCTTGCTCCTATCACAGCATTCTCCATTTCAGTAAGTGACAAATTCATTTTTCCAAATATCTCAGACCAAGAATTACACATCTGACACATATGTATTGAGTATTTGCTGTTTCAGGCACTGTTCTCAGTGCTTAGAACACTTCAGTGAACATGATAGGTGAAGATCTTTTCCTTTGCAGTACTTACATTTTAGCAGTTATCATAGGCGTTACATTTATCTTCCCTTTTGCCTCCACATCCACATCCAAATCTATTAACAAATCATTTTGGCATTCCCTTTCAAACATTACACATATTTCGACCACTTCTCTTAACCCCATTCTTACCACTGTACTTTAAGTTACCACCATCTCCCAGGTGAGCTACTCAGTAATCTAACTCATTTCCTTCCTTTGGCCCTTGCCATTATACAATTTCATCTCTCTACAGCAATTAAAAAGATTCCCTTCAAATATGTTTTAAATGTTACTTTTCTGTTTAAAGTCTTCAGTAGTTTTTCACTTCACTCAGAGGAAAATCCGTAATTCTTATCTTGACCTACATGACAGATATGATCTGCCCTCTGCTATCTTTCTGAACTTCTCTTCTACTTTGATCTGTCTGGCACATTCTACATCCTCCCTGCTGATCTTGTTCATCCTTGAATATGTCCAAAATACTCCTACCTCGAGATCTTTGCGCTTGCTTTTTCCTCTTCTTGGGATGCTCTTCCCACAGAGATCCATATATCTTGCTTTCTCATTTCATTCAGCTCTCTGTTCAAGTGTCATCTTATCACAAATTTTGAAATATCATCTTATTAAAAATAATTTTACTTGGCTGGACACAGTGGTTCATGCCTGTAATCCCAGCACTTTGAGAGGCCAAGGCAGGAGGATTACCTGAGGTTGGGAGTTCTCCTGACCAAAATGGAGAAACCCCATCTCTACTAAAAATACAAAAAAATCAGTTGGGCATAGTGGCACATGTCTGTAATCCCAGCTACTCAGGAGGCTGAGGCAGGAGAATTGCTTGAACCTGGGAGGTAGAGGTTGCAGTGAACCGAAATAGTGCCGCTACACTCCAGCCTGGGTAGCAAGAGCAAAATTTCATCTCTAATAATAATAATAATAATAATCTTCCTGAACTTCTACATAAAATAATCTCTACTCCAGCCATTCTCTTTCCTATCCTGCTTAAGTTCATACACTAGTCATCCTCTGACATATGGTGAAACTATGGTTAATTGTCTCTCTCTTCCCCTCTCCCTCTTCGAGTGTAATCTCTGTGAGGGTAACATTCAGTTTTATTTACTTTTGTAGTCCCAAAGCTTGGAGTAATTCTTGCATGTATTTGATAGTAAATAAATAGTTTCTGAAAAATTTATTAGAAATCTAGTCAGAGTTGGTTTCTCTTGCTTGCTTCCAAAGAAACGTTAGCTGAAAGAAAATTCTATTCAATTTCCTCAGCATTCATTTAAGTATTTCCTTTGGTCCCAAAAGAGTCTATTCTTTCTCAGTCTACTTTTCCATAAGCATATAAATTAACCCTTAATCACGAAGTTATTATTTATATTTAATTTGTTTTCCATAAGGTATTCCACCCTTTTTGCTAAGCCTTGGCTGCACTGATTCTTACTTCAATGCACTGAATTGAACCTTTATGTAACAAAAACATCGTTAAATCCTCAGATACTGCTTGATGGTTACTGTTACGCTCCTCAGTCTCTGCTCAGTTAGGCTACATAAAATTATTTTAATCATTTTGCTGAAATCCCTGGAACTTGTTAATTGCCTTTTTTCTCTGAATTTTTTCCAAATTGATGATTCTTCCCTTCTCACCAATTATATTTCCTAGCTCTTCCTACTATTCTCAAGGAAAAGAAATGCTTAGTTACACAACTAAGGAAATTAAGGTAGGATTTTTTAAAGAGACAAATTCTTGAATACTTTTTAACAACTGGTGTATTTTGCTGCCTTCTAATCTGTTTGGTCTTCAATTCGTCCTTTTCTTGCTGCCTTTTCTTTAAAGTTAAAGTTATAATCTTTTGTATATACAAGCTTGTGGTTAAATATAGAGTAAAGAAGATGGAACTGTAGGCCAGCCCAATGTAGCCATGCTTTGTGCAACTTCAGCAATAGATGACACTGTATTGACACAATAATTCAATCCTCTCCTTGCCAGATAGATAGACAGATAGAAGGATAGCAGTTTACTAATGCATTTATTCATTTCATTCACTAAATATTTAGTGATATGTTCCTCAGGTTAATATAGAAGCCTGAGAACAAAATAGATTCCATTCTTGCGGCCACAATGTACACCAGGTCCTTTGCAACATGCTAGTAATATTTTGATACTTTTTCAGAAAAAAAATGAATTATAGGGGCTAGTACTCCAAGGCATTAGAGCTGCATGGGATCACAGAGATTACATAATGCAATATCTTTATTTACCAGCCATAAAAGTAAGTATGTCCTAGAAAGCTTAAGTTACTTGCTTTTGGTCGCAGACATTTAATAATGGAGCTGGCCACTAGCTATTGCTTCCTGACTTTGCATTGATTTTAGGCTAGATATTATCATTAATCATAGATCTGGGATTGATTCAGAATATTGCCAAGAGAAATTCTGCATGCCCTCAAATACAATTTTAAAATATTGCATTTGAATTTTCAGGGAAGGAAAAAATTTTTTCAGGGAAAAAAAAGGAATTGTTTTGGTGCTTAGTAAAATATGGATCATGTAACAACTCAGCTAGAATTAAAACTCACACCACTAGTTTCTTACTAGGGTCAACATCCCAGGTTAACATCACTATGAATTTAATAGTGAAATATATTTGCCTTAATGTAGTTTTCTGTTAGCCTGGCTATCTTGTAAAGAGTATTTTAGATTCTTGATTCAATCACCTCTTTAACATGGATTGCCCAGAGCTAGTGAAAAACTGGTTTAATTCTTTTTTCTAAAGGTCATGTAAACATGTATGCTTAGTGAATTAGATGCAAATTCAATTCCCTAAGCTCAGTGCTTCCTAGTTAAGTTCCTTTCTTATTCCTCACATGTAAGCCCACATTTGATGGCAGAATATTGACTTTTGAGCTACGATAAAATAAAATAAAACAAAACATTTGACATTTGCTCCATAAAGCAGACAGATAAGGAATTCAGTGGAAAGAAATATTATTTCTCAAAACATATTTTGGTATTCTTATTTCTCTTTCTTTATGAGGTATTTGTATGACTTTTCTTTTTTGGCATTCGTTTCAGAGAAACAGATCTGATTTAACACTCTATATTGAATTAAATAAGACAGATTTAAATACAACACAGGATTACAAATTATGATGAGATAAAAATATTCAATAAAATGCAAAACTGCATCATGCTATAAAAGGCAAAAGAGGTTTACAAAACAGTATGCATGTTATTATTCCATTTTCGTTTATGAAAACAATATAAATACAGGTCAAATATTAACAGTGTTATCTTTGGGTGATGAGAAACAGGATTTTATTTTTTCTTCATACACTTTGCTATTTTCTCAATTTACTACCATGAATACATGTTATCCTTTGATAATAAAAAAGAGATTATTGAAATATAAGCCTCTTCTATCTTTTATCTTATTTGGAGATCCAAAATAAGTGCCAATATTATATCAAAAATCCAATCTCATTTCAGTTTGAAAGTTAATACTATATATAAATTAAGTTCAAGAAATAGCAATTAGTATATTTTTCAACATCTTGACAACTCAAATCAAAGCATTGTTACAAACTACATTTCAATGGTATAGTACTTGTTCACTCTATTTTCAAGCCAAATTATGCACAATAAAAAGAAATGATGATCTTGATTATTTTCTGATAGAAGAAAATAAAGGATCTAGTTTTAAAACTCCATTGACGAACTTCATCAATATGGTATTTTCTGCTTTTGGATTATTTCCTTGGCATAAATTCCAGAAATACTGGTTTAAAGAATGTGGACACATAGTTATGGCTTTTAAAACACAAGGTAACATTTTTTTTCCCCTGAAAGACTTATTCAATTTAAACCACCAATAGCAAAGAATAAATTTATACTACTTTGCAAAAACTACTTTCATGTGGGGTTATAACATTAAAACTTTACTAATTTAATAATATACAAGGGTAACATTTAAAAATTTTACCTTCTTTTAATAACCAGAAAGAAGGTAAAATCTTTTAATTTTACCTTCTTTTAATGACTGTGAGCATTTTCCCATATGTTTGTTTACTAATGATCAACTGTCTTTTCATCTTTTCACCATATTAGTGTCTTCATGTTTTCTTATGAATTTTTATGAGCTCTTACACATGAATTAACCCTTTCTACAGATATGTTCTTTGTGATTATTTTATTTTGTATGTTTTTTTCTGCGGTGTAAAAACTTAAATTTCTTACAATTAAACCTGCTAATGTTATTCTTTGTTATTTTTCCTATTTGTTAGCATTTAAAGCATTACTGTACTTTCACATTATCCCTAAACATGCTTCTTAATTTGACCAGTATAAACCCAGATATGATGTGGTCGTGTCCGATGCCAATCTTGAAACCTTAGTTATGATTTCATAGCATTCTCCAAGATATACTCATGAGTCATATAGATTTTGCCAAAGATTTCATGGGGAAGGAAAGAAAAGGCATTACAAGATACCTTCCACGGCAATAATAAATAATGAATACTTAATAACTACTGAATTTTCAGTAAGCATCTCTGTTCTCCTCAAATTCCCTTTATTTATGTCAAAGTCTTATTTTCTTTTCCTATCGTCTTTCCATGTTTTTTTTTTCTTTACAGTCTCTGAAATCCTATTTCCTGAAACAACTCAGTGCTTGCTCTAAGTATGCATGCCTAATCTGAATTAGGACAAAAAAGCTCTACATGTAACTGAGCTTAGTGACTTAAAACTCAATAAGTGACTGTCTTCTATTTCTCAAGCTTGCTCTTTGAGGTTTCTTTCTCTTCCCCTATGCAGCTAATCAAAGTATTAGCTCAATAAAAACTGGTCATTTCTTAGGAACAAATTCAATTGCTGAGACAAATACAAATTTTCCCCAATTCTTACACTGATATTTTCATTCCAGTGTCATGCTTCAAATTCAACCTTTTATTCTAACTTTAATCTTTTTTTGTAAAACTTAATTGTCTTTCAAAATGCAAACAAATTTAGCAAACATTGATTAGATAAATATTAAATGGTGAATTAATTCATATTTATTGACTATTTGGACAAGGCTCTGGAGGTCTCTGCTTTTAGGAAACTCACAGAAAAGGAAAGACACCAAGAAATAACTTAGTATAATGAGACGTGACCAGTATTACAACAGAGATAAGTGCAAAATATTATAGGAAACCCTTAGATTATTTAACAGAAATTGGATATGCAAAGGCTTCATAAGGGGACAAACTGAAAGGCCAAGCAGAGAAAGTGGGAATAGACTTCTACCAAGAAGGAAAAGCATTTGAAAGGAGTGAATGAAACAACATATGGATTCTCAACATCTCCCCACTCTCTCAAGGAAGCAAAAATCACTGTACAAATCGACAAGAAAGCCAGATTGCAGCACTTTTACTGTTAGAGTTTGGCCCTCCTGAAACTTAGGCAAGGGTAGTAATCTCCTGTATTAATGTCTGGTTAATAAAATAATATTAAAGTTTGCTACGACTATTATTTTTACTACTACTATTCTTATTATTCTGGAGTCATGAAGGCAGCTTTTCTCTTTCACCAAAGTGAAACTGACAAAGCAGAATCATTGGTAAGACATTTCTACAGAGAACAACTAGCTTCAAACAAATCAGTGAAACTTAAAACGTTTTGACAACAACTGTAAAGAGAATTCTTATTTTATTTTCAGGTTTTGTTATAGGCTTCTAGTATCTTACCTTCAATTAAAAAATGCAAATTACTGAAACATCACTAGAAGTCATATTTGAAAATACATTATGATGTGTTTCTCTAAATAATATAATGTGAATCTATGGAAAACTCAGAAATTATTAAATATTCTATGCTAAGAATAGAAGGTGAAAAAAATTCATTATATCCTGAAATATTTACAGAGCCTCACAAGATATTTACTGGTATTTATTAGAACATACATTTGTATGTTATACACATAAACACACACACACACACACAGAGACACACACACACACACATCCAAATGTTATTTGAGCATTGGTATAACAAGTAATATATTATTTGTTGTTTGCAGAAGTGCATATATAGATCTGCATTTATAATTATTTGGTGAATTTCAGAAGGTAACTATGTAAGAATTTGAAAGTCATGCAACCTATAGCATTATTCAGGCCTATTCATAAAGACTTATTTCCCTGGACTATCTTTAAAAACATATGTGCTTGAGTGTGCCTTTTGTCATCCTTCGCTTTTCTTATATATTGTGACATAGTAAGGCAATAAAACAACCAAAGCAAATATATATACAAGCAGAAAAAAAAAGCGTAAAAGAAAAAATAATTTCCATTCATTTTGTTCTACAAAAGCAATTTTTTCTCATCTTATTTTAGTTGATACTTCATTTTCTTCTCTCTCTTTTATTTAAACTTGTAGTGGTTGAAGAAAGATACAGCACCACAGAAGTAAAAGTATAGCTAGCTTACAAAAAATTAAAAACATTTGTCTGTTGAGTTTGAAAATATGGAAAATAGTCATCATATTGTCTACCAATTCATTATGTAGAGTCATTTGTTCTAGGTGGAGAAAAAAAGTACTTTGAGCAGAGACTTATCAGAAAGATCTAAAATACAATGTAAAAACCTGTCTGAAAGTGCAGGACATTTTATGTAATCTAATACAAAGCAATTCACACACTTATGAATCCATGGAAAGCACACCAGGTACAGAAGGCACCGGTTACTAGTAGTGTCTAGACATGGAGAAACTATGACCTCAGTTAGTGCAACCCAGTATTTACTTTTCCTTCCCAATGAGTGCACCTTATGATCTCAGTATGCAGTGCAGCTGAGAGAGGGGCGAAAAACAAATTCTGAGCTCGGCAGCCATCTTCAAACCACACTAAGGGCATAGAGACTTCAGAATGTAGGAAAATTTTCAGGAGGAGACCTACTTAGACTGCATGTAAAAATATTTCTGTGGGAAAAGCCATCTTTTAAAAAATGTATTGTGAGAAAAAGGTGTATATCAAAATCAATCATCTCCTTCATCAATTAATGAACTAATGAAGCTTCTATACCATCAATAGTAAAGAACATGTTTAAATATGTCTTATATTAATGCTATGGATACCAGCTTCTGATTTTCTCTTATTTAGCCTATGGATGGTTTGTATCATAGTTTAGTGTTCTCAGAAGATAAAGACATTTTGCATTTGACCTAAATTTGGCAAGCTTTGGTTTGACCCAACCAAGTAGTTGATCTTTCTGATTAAGAGATCATAGAAAATTACCACCTTCCCTGCCTTTTTATTTGTCATGGTAAAATCAAGCTACTTGGGATTTTATGGGTTATTTATAAACTTGAGTGGTCACAAAAAGAAGTCCAAATGTTCCCAAATTCCATTTTAAAGTGCCTTGGTGTCCTTATAGCATCACAGTGTGCCACTTGTTCACACAAAGCATCATATTGTGCACATCGTTTCTAGCTGTGCCGTCAGGACTTGCAGGTTCTGTCCTGCCAGCCTTCCTCTGGCCGAGACCTGGGGCGTTTCCTGCCAGGACCTGCCTAATAACAAAGGGGCCACCTCCAAATTTTGTGTATCTCACCAGACTCGTATAACTCTCTAGGCTGCCAACATACCCCATCATGGTATTTAAGAGACATTTGAAAAAAATAATAATCAGAAACAGAATAAAAAAAACCCATAACATTTCTTCCAACCAGTTAACCAACAATAAAAGCAGGACTAGAGGTAGCCAATGAGGCTAGTTCTTTCTTTCCTTCCTCATAGACATTATGCATGTAAGGGGAGATACAGACATGTGAATATTTCTATCATATAAGAGGGGAATAGGACTCAGACGGGATTTTGAGGTCTAGAACACAGGCAACAGAGGGAAACCAGCTCTTACCTCGGTGCACGTTGAGGAAGAAAATGGAGAGGAAGGAAACTGGGGAGTCTGAGGGACGGCCAACTTCCTGGAATATCAATTTAATATATTTGAATGCAATTGAGTCCACCTTTCTTTCTTTTATTATTTATTATTATTATTTTAACTTTTATTTTAAGTTCAAGGGTACATGTGCGGGTTTGTTATACAGGTAAACTCCTGTTACAGGGATCTGCTGTATAATTTTGTTATCCAGGTATTAAACCTACTACCTATTAGTTATTTTTCCTGATCTCCTCTCTCCTTCCGCCTTCCATCCTCTGGTAGGCCCCGCAACAGTGTGTGTTGTTCCCCTCTCAGTGTCCGTGCATTCTCACCATTTAGCTTCCACTTACAAGTGAGAACCTGTGGTATTTGGTATTCTGTTCTTGTGTTAGCTTGCTAGGGATAATGGTCTCCAGCTCCATCCACGTTCCTGCAAAGGACATGATCTTGTTCTTTTTTATAACTGCATAGTATGCCATGGTGTAGGC
Source organism: Rhinopithecus bieti (assembly GCF_001698545.2). Taxonomy (NCBI): domain Eukaryota; kingdom Metazoa; phylum Chordata; class Mammalia; order Primates; family Cercopithecidae; genus Rhinopithecus; species Rhinopithecus bieti. Next base: position 530,940 of record NW_016820951.1, on the reverse strand, counting down.
TGGACGCGGTGGCTCATGCCTGTAATCCCAGCACCTTGGGAGGCTGAGGCGGGTGGATAACCTGAGGTCAGAAGTTTGAGACCCGCCTGGCTAACATGGCGAAACTTTGTCTCCACTAAAAATACAAGAATTATCAGGGCATGGTGGCATATAGCTGTGATCCCAACTACTCAGGAAGCTAAGGCAGGAGAATTGCTTGAACTCAGGAGACAGAGGTTGCAGTGAGCAGAGATTGTGCCACTGTACTCCAACCTGGGTGACAAAGCAAGACCTTGTCTCAAAAAAGAAAAAAAAAAGTATGCCATGGTGCATATGTGCCACATTTTCTCTATGCAGTCTACCATTGATGGGTATTTGGGTTGATTCCATGTCTTTGCTATTGTGAATAGTGCTGCAATGAACATACGCTTTATAAAGATGGCATAAATACAACTGAATGATGTTGGGGTACCTGGTTTTATTTTGTTTTTTGGGTCCATACTCTCCAAGGCCAGTCTTGGTTGAAAGCAGTGATATCTCAACATTTCCCTTTGGACGATTACAGCTATGTTATCTGGGGCTGGGTTTTGAAAAGCAAGTATGAACAGAAGATGAAAGTACTATTAGGGGTTTGTGGAGTGAATGGGGTTGTACTCTGTGGATTTATAGTTGAAGACTGTAGGGAGTGTTATTGTCTCTGTTTTTCTTCACCACTGATGATGCGGAAGGAAATGCAATCTTCCCATAGCTGAGCTTATGTTCAAAAAGAAATAAAAAGTGATATGTGTCTGAAGTCACATAACTCATGAAGAGTAAATGGAGTTGCAAAATATGCCAAATTCTCTGTTCATCTATCTGTCAAGAGCATCTGTAAGATCAGGACTGGCAATCAAATCACACGACTGTCATCTCTTCCCATGGAGGGGTTCAGAACCACGGATTCTGCCAGGTCTCTGCAATTGCGCTGCATGGAACTGGGACTGGTCTGAGGATTTACTATTTACTAGAAGAATCTGTAGTCATTCTACTGACTACATATTTCCCAAAGACCAAGTTCAGGTTCTTTGTTTTATCCTTCAGCTCAAACATCATTTCTTATTGTAATAAGGGATATTTAAACAACCTATTGAAATACTTAGTTTTTCTTTCCTAGTGCAAATATCTTTGTTTTCCTTAGATTTAGGATGAATAAAGTCTTGGTTTTATAAATGATTTTTGATGTATCTTTTGTCATAATGATATTCATGTTGTGTCCTACTAGGTTGAAAGTCTCATAGGGTTAAGAGCACAGTTTTAGTTTAGGTAAATCAGGGTTTAAATTCAGTCTCCTTGTTTAGGCAACAGACTTTATCCTTCAGAACCTCAGATTTCTACTTTTGTAAAATAGATACTGATGTCTCTAAAAGCATTTACACAAGGTCTCGCAAATTATAATTTAAAAAGTATTTTGCATTCCATTTATTCTGATAGGATTTCTGTGTGATTAGGATGAGGCTCATGTTTTAAAACTATGTACTGAGGAAGAGAGGGCTAAAGTGGGAAGATTGGGGGGATTAATGGTTTGTTGGAAACTGTGGGACTTATCCAATGAAGACAGCTTCTCTTGAGCATGTGCTAATTATTATACGCAGAAATACAGACTCAGTTGTGTTCATTTAATAAAGAGTTATTGGTCAGGCACGGTGACTCACTCCTGTAATCCCAGCACTTTGGGAGGCCGAGGCAGGTGGATCACCTGAGGTCAGGAGTTACAGACCAGCCTGACCAATCAGTTTCTCCAACATGGCGAAACTCCGTCTCTACTGAAAATACAAAAATTAACTGGGCGTGGTGGAAGGTGCTTGTAATTTCAGCTAGTCAGGAGGCTGAGGCAGGAGAATCGCTTGAACCAGGAAGGCAGAGCAGTGAGCTGAGGTATTGCCATTGCACTCCAGCCTGGGTGACAAGAGTGAAACTCTGTTTCAAAAAAAAAGAGTTATTGAGTGTGTGATATAGTCACATTTTTAGACCCTGAACGAAATGGAGAAAAATAAGTAGACAATGAATAAAATCAATAAAAATTCAAGCCCATAGGGTGCTTTTGCTTTCAAAAATAACTAAATTAAGTACCACACTAAAGGCCATAAGTGCTGTAAAGAAAAGCAAAAGAGAGAAGGGCAATAGGAGCACGTGGGGTACAATTTTTGAATGAGTAATAAGGAAAAGATCACAAACGAGATGATCATTGCATGAAGACTTGGAAGTGAGAGACAGAAAGTTACAAATAGCTGCACATGGAGTGTCCCCAGGGTTCTAATTTTAAAACAAAGAGAGAAGTCTGGATTTCCATATGAAATCTATATAACTAATTAAAGATTATCTTATTAGCCAGGGGAGGTGGTGCACACCTGTAGTTCTAGCTCCTCTGGAGACTGAGATAGGAGGATCGCTTAAGCCCCGGAGTTTGAGGCTGCAATGAATTATATTCTCACCACTTCCAAGGTGACAGGGCAAGATCCTGTCTCTGAAGAAAACCATTATTTTAAATCCTGGATGGGAGGGGGGAAAAAAAAAAAAGGACATGTCAATCAATCAAATGTACATACTAGATAATCTGTTTGTGGTTTCTTTAAAATTCAACCTATTTCAATCCACTTATTACTAATTTTCATTGCAAAAATGAAAATTTGCATTTTCAGGGCTACTTTAACGTGCGCAACTCGTTCTCCATCCCCTTTTCACATCTTCCTATCTGTGGTTGGACATTTGATACTGCAGATTCTCCAATGTTAGTTTCTCTCTAGCGTTTTGCTAGAACCCTTTGGGCATATATTTATCATTTTATACCTGAATGATGGCCTTGTCTCTGCTCTCACCAATGTTTAGATTCTTAGTACTAGGATTTGGGCAACACTTTGTGGAAGATAGAAATTTGGCTGTATGTTGTGTACTGCCTCTTGGGTTTTGTAATTCTGGAATTATTATAGGTATAATTTGCCTTGGTTATTTATGCAGTAAATTTTACTGATTATTTTCATTATCACTGAATATTATCTAGTTGGAGCTATTTAGCAAAAGGGGACAAGCAGTGTGCCTCTAGCTTGCTATGTTGTGGTTTTCTTTCATTGGGTTGTTACTAAGTGTACTGATGGATCTAATTATCCTGATGCCATCAGTTCCCTGTAAGATGGGTCTCGTTTATTGTTCTAAGACCTTTATGTTATATCAGCAGATTATATCCAAACTCTACTGGCATATTATTGTCTCTGAATCAGTTGGGTAGTTATCCCACGAAAATTTACACTACTTTAAAAAAGAAAAGAGTCCATATGGTTTTTTCTAGCTCCGCTAGCTTTAATTGGATCAAAAATGGAAATGTTTATTGCACTCATTTCTGAGAATGATTGACGGCACTCATGTTAATACAGGTTATATTCTATTACAGCACTTCCCATGCCAAAATAAATTTCTGCATAAGGAAAATTATTTTCAGGCCTCACCATACAAACATACTTTCAAGTAACATTTAATTTATTCACTCATTAGAGAAGGAATCAAAGAATATTAGACATTTGAGCAGAGCCTTGAAGGATTAGAGGACTGATAAAAGTTGGAATTAAATGGAAGGGACAAAGGATAATGTAGGCTGGGACATCTTGAGAAGCATATTAAATACAACAAAATTTTGTAACATTTAACCATATATCTAAATCTTTTTCATTTGCTAAGTTTCAGTATAAGAAAAATGTCCTTAGAGGTGCTATCTGCACAAACTTTGATACTCTACCTCCCAGGCAGAATTAATTAGCTCCCCCTTAGGACTTCTATCTCACTAACTTCCTTATAGTGCCTAGATTATCTTGTAATTTATTACAGGCTTGTCTTCATATCAGCTGATACATTACTTGTGGTTGAAAATCTTAGATCCTACTTCCCAATTTAAGAGTATGAGCAAGAGTATAGTTTCAAACATATATTAAATTTTTAGCCTGTGCCAGGCATTGTGCTAGACAATTTACATACATCTACATCATATAATTCTTGCTATGTTATGCTACATTATAAAGGTTACTATCACTTTCACCATTTTACAATTGAGGTGAGTATTAATGGAGCCAAGACATTTGCCCTTGGTTTAATCGTGAGTAGCAGAGGTGGGATGCAAGATAAGTGTGCATGACTCCAAAGAACACAATTTTATCCACCAGGATGCCCTGCATCCCTAATGAAGTGCTTGATACCTGCTAAGCACTCAAGAACTATATGTTGAGTAAAGAAAGGAGTGCGTGATAGAGGGTACTTCAAGAATATGATAGAAGTATGAAAAAACTTGTATGACCTCAATGTGGTTAAAAAAAAAATCTGTCTGTGCATCAGGGAAGAACCTTCGTAGTGTTGGCAAAATAAACAAACTCTTGGAATTTTCAAAACGGGATTTGCCCTGCATATATTTTGAGTAGAAAGTCCTTAGGGCATTCCTGCAAATGTGCATCCGCCCAAACTTGAAAGGCGAGTCAGTCTAATCTTTGTAATGATGGTAGGACCCAGATCTGCTAAGAGGCACCACATCCAGCTTTCTAAACAATTTCATCAGCATCATCCCTGAGCCTTATTTAATCTTAAACAGTAGGAAGGAGCCCTTACAATCAGTTACCGGAACACAGCCAAGCCCTCAACCATGCCTGCTGCAACAGGTCCCCATGACTTTGGGCACGTGCTCAAGATGGATGTTGGCATGGTCCGAAAGCACAACTCTAGGGGACGCTGAAGTGAGGAGGCAATAGGCAGGGTGGGCAGGTAATGGACAAGTTGGGGCTGGACAAAGGCAAGTAGGGCATAGCTAGGAAACCTCAGCAGGACCAGTAGCAGGAACAGTAGTGGCAGCTGCAGCAGAAGTGGTAGACGAATCTATTGTAGTTTTACTGTCAAGAGGGTTTGGCAGAAACTTTCTTAACTAGAGGAGGGATTTCAGAGGTGGAGCCAAAGCACTTCAGGTCACAGTGACCTGCTCTGTGAAGAAAATTTGAGACTGTTTCTATACAGCCTAGCAACTAAGAAGTCAGCCAGTCAGCACCGCTTGACAACTTGGAAACATACTTACCACACTGACCTATTATGTTTGGGTGCTCACTCCTGATGCATAAGTGAGTGCACGCAATGCCTTTTGTAATACAACCATTAAGAATGAAAAAAAATGAGTCACTCACTTCCTAAATTTGCATCTTACCCATTAAAACTAACACAACAATTGGCAAAATTTACTTGAATGAGCAACCCAGTCATTCTTCTTACCTCCTCTTCTAATTAGATATCTTCTTCCCCATCATATGTTCTCTACTATTGATAGTACCCAGTGTGTTGTCAAAACATTGGCTGTTTCATAATAAATCATTACATCTCAAACCAGAATTTCCCCAGAATACATCATGGTGAAATCACATCACACATTCGACTTATTCAAATGTATATAATGAAATTAAAAATGCATCAGTTTTTTTCTACACTCTAATCACACCAAAACAATTTGATTTTTAAAAAACGGGCAAAGTACTTGAACCTACATGTCTCTACATAAGATAAACTAATAAATAAGCACATGAAAAGATGCCCAATGTCACCAATCATTAGGAAAATGCAAATCAAAGCCATATTGAAATATTTCACTTCCATTAAGACAGCAACCATAAAAATCCTCAAACAAATAAAAAATAACAAGTGTTGACATGAATGTTGAGAAACTACGACCTTTGTGCATTGCTGCTGCTAATGTAAAATGGTGCAACTGCTATGAAAATGGAATGGCAGTTTTTCAAAAAATTAGAAACAGAATTACCATATGATCCAACAATTCCACCTCTAGCATACACTCAAAAGAATTAAAAACAGGGACTCAGATATTTGTATACCCAAGTGATATAGTTTGCTTGTGTACCCATGCAAATCTTATCTTAAATTATAGCTCCTATAATTCCCATGTGTTGTAGGAGGGACCTGGTGAGAGAGAATTGAATCATGGGGTTGGTTTTCCCCATACTGTTCTCATGGTAGTGAATAAGTCTCACGAGATCTGATGGTTTTATAAACAGGAGTTCTCCTGCACAAGCTGTCTCTTTGCAAGCCACCACGTAAGACGTGCCTTTGTTCTTCTTCAACTTCCACCACGATTGTGAGACCACCCCAGCCACGTGGAACTATGAGTCAATTAAACCTCTTTCTTTTATAAATTACCCAGTCTTGGGTATGTCTTTATCAGCAGCATGAAAATGGACTAACACACCAAGTTTATTGCAGCATGATTTACAATAGCTAAAAGGTAGAGGCAACCCAAGTGTACATCTGCGGATAAATGAAAAAACAAATTTGGCAAATGTATACAACAGATATTATTCAGTCTTGAAAAGGAAGGGAATTCAAAACATGAATAAATTTTGAAGCCATTGTGCTAGGTGAAATAAGCCAGTCACAAAAGGACAAATACTACATGATTCCACTACTATGAGGTACTTAGAGAGGTCATTTCATAGAGACAGAAAGATAAATGATGGCTGACAGGGACTGGTGGATTGAGGGCATGGGGGGATAGGTGATGGAGAACTTATTTTTTAATGAGTTAGTTTTGGAAGATGAGAAAAAATTTCTGAGATGAGTGGAAATGATCGTTTCAAAACAGTATAAATGTACTTAACACCACTAAACTGTATGCTGAAAATGGTTAAAATGGTTAATTTTATGTTTTATATATATTTTACCATAATTTAAGAATGCATTAATTATTATACTGTGCTTTATGGTATATATTCATATGTACATATACAAAGTTATTTATAAAAACGATATGTACTTTATCTTACTTCATGGGTAATTGAAAAGGTTTTAAATGGTAATTTTTCTATGTGTAATTATTAATTTACAAACTCAGTTTCTAACTTAACCATTGTTTAGGATGCAACTCCACTGAATTTTTCTCTTCAAATTTTGAAAAGATCAATGATGGCAGAAAGGTGAAACAGAGTAATGTGTGTGTGTGTGTGTTGAGGGGGAGTATTATGGACTAAATTATATGGTACAGTTTAGTAGGTAATGGTTTAAATTCCCAAAGGTCTTCTCTAAATTCATTAGATCACTGAGCATCCAAATTTCAAATGATGTCTCCATTCCATTTTGATTGAGGATCCATGAATAACTGAGTGCCTTTTTTTTTTAAATGTAAAAATCGTTGGCCACGATTTGAGACATATTTTTATTTCCTGGGAGAAAACTACAAGGTAAATGGACTTTATATGAGTTCATATTACTTCATGAAATTTTGCTGACAAAACACATCAGAATAGATTGGACATACAAATTTTTGGTAAAAGTTATAACCAAGAGTTTAAAAGGAAAATGCATGAAAGCCATCATAAATCAGAAAATTTCGCTTTATTATTTCCAAAAATTATGTCAATCATGTAATCATCTGTCAGTTTGGCCATCCCTTTGTAGCATGTTGTTGAAAAGCACACCATTGTCTACAGTCTTATTCCTAAAGCACCCACACATTTTTCTCTTTCGAACATAAGGAATTTATTTTCTACTCATAGTACCTTTTGCTGCAATCGCATTCAATTCTATGGATCTTGGTGACAAAGTATCCCTGAGAGCTATTACTGGAAATAGAAATAGGAAACAGTGGGATCTCTGAGCCTGTTAACTTCTTTATTTCAGAATCTTAACAGGAGAGTGCAGAAGGGTCACTGGAAAAGAAAAGACATGTTTTGAAATGGCTGAAACTTCTCAAACATCACAATCTACTTCGCAGCTACAATAAAAGGTATAATCTCCTTTCCTGGTGAAAATGGTAGAACTCAATCACAGAGAGGCTTATTTCTGAGCTCTTTTAGAATCAGTTAAATTCATTTCTCCTGACTATCTAGAACCAGAAGAAAATCTCCTGTGTTTAATGTTCTGTGCAAAGAAACAAGGGATAGACATCTTGAGTGTCGTTAGTGAAAGTGAAGTGAAAATGGAAAGCATTGACTCTTTGACATGGGACACCTCACAGGCACATCAGGAACTCTCTTGCCAAAAGAAGAAAAGCTTATCTTGACAGCCTTCTCATATCCTACATAGAAATTCCTGGAGGTGAAAATGATCTAGCTCTAACCTAATGCTTAGTGATGTGATTGTTGACTCTCTTATTCTATGAAAGACAACCCTAGCAGGATATTGGAATGACGTTTGATTCTGTACTAAGAACTATGATTTCAGTTGATAGTTTTATCGAAAAATCTGAAAACCATACTCCCTGACCTACCTGAAAACTTTGATCTCTTGCTAACTAGAGATCACATCTACGAGTAATCTTTCACTTTTTAAAAGCACCAGAATTTCAATATGTCTAAGGAGAGAGTAAAGGAAAAAAAAATATATATCTATGTCAAAGCTGTCTGTCTCACAATTTTATTTTAGTTGTTTCATAAAATTTTGATATTCCTAAACTTCTCTCGACTCTTCTATGTCAGTTCTACTTTATAGGAATAAATGTGGAGACTGCTCTCCCCAGACAATTGTCCAAAGTGCCACAACACTTCCTACCCATATGCAATGCATAACAAGCTATCTCATGTCAGCAGGAAGCCTAGAAAATACAACTCCTAGAAGACAGAAAAACCTGTCTTGTTTAGCTTTATCACCTCCCAGCTGTCCCCAACGAGACTTGCATGTGGCTTTGCCATGGTGAACACTCACTTATTGCTTATTGAACTGGAATCTTATTTTAAGGTTCTTTATTAATCTCAGAAGCCATCTTCTTAGTGAGTTTCTCAGAGAAAGCTGACTGATTCAAAACAATATTCTAATGAGATCAAGAGTGTTTTCTTTAAATAAAGTAAATTAAGAACTTGAATTCTTGCCTTGCATGTATCAACTTTAATAGTTATACATAACTTTTTGTTTGTTTTTAGTAGAGACTGGGTCTTACTAAGTTGCCAGGGCTGGCCTCAAACTCTCAGCCTCAAGCAATCCTTTGGCCTTGGCCTCCCAACTTGCTGCGATGACAGGTATGAGCCACTGTGCCCAGCCTGTACACAACTATTTTTATTCAATAGGCGAAGACAATGTTAACTGGTGTATTCAATGTCTGAAAATGTTACAGCTAGAAACATGGCCCACAATTCATGATGCCTACTCTTATGATTTATAAAACTTTAAAAGTTGTATTTTCTTATATTATGTAAGAAATGATTTGGTGATGTTCCATGATTCATGCTATTGGACAAGGATCTCTCCTCAGCAAAGCAGAGGGAAAGTTCCCGGAATTCTAGGCTGAGTCAGATTCCAGCAGGTCCCTATTGCTTTCTCTCCCTACTGCTAATGGGTAGACAGAATGATTAACTTACTGTGGGCTTGGTGTTATATGAGAGATGAAAAAAGGGAGTGCCTCCAGTTGCGATGTTCAACACATTTTACAATCTTGCTGGCGAGATCAAAAGAACAGATATAAAACAAGAAGATACTAAGACTTAAACCATGAAGCACTAACTATTGCACCAAGGACTGGGAAGTCTCAATGAAAAAGTGAAGTTTACATTAGGTCTTGAATGGAGAATATAATTTGAAAACACAAGAGAAAACTCATTACTGGATATGGGGGAATAAATGATGAGAGTAAGAAAGATCACCGCATGAGGAAAGAACAAGGATATTGATTTGACAAAAATAGAGTTGAAGAGGCCAGGGACTGATAGCAAATGACCTTGCATGTGTAGGCTAAAACACATTATCCTTCTTTACATCCTTAGTACCCTGAATAGTGCCTGGTACATGACCTACACTCAATAACTATTTATTGAGTTTAAGTGAAGCAGATTAGAAAAGATTTTTTCTCAAAATCAAGCAGGGATGTTCCGACAGGATGTGATACATTAATGAAGATTTCTTGATCAGGAAAGTGTTATGGTGTAAATACATAACCATGCTTTGGAAGATTGATTGCTAGAGGAGAGAGAGCACATTGCCTGTGGATTCAGATGAGCCTGTAAATTGTATGACCATGGGCAAATTACTGAACATTTCTAAGCTTCACTTTCTTTGTAATAAAGCAGGATGTAATCTTTACCTTGGAGGGCTATTGAGAGAATTGACTGAAATAATATGCACCAGGTTCCCAGCAAGGGGTCTCGTATTGTAATGCTTTATAAATTCTACCCACTTTTTCTTCCTGGACAATGACATTGCAAACTGGTTGAAAAGGAGAAGAGACAAGCAATAGGGAAAGAGTGGCCTGGAATAGGAGGGAGGTACCATGGATGTCCAAAACAGTCTAAGGAAAAAAGCAAGACTTAGAAATAATTGTTCCTAGGGCATGAATCAAACATACAACAAAAATTTTTATTCTAATATAAGTGAGAATGGTTTGTAAACTAATAAAAAAAATGGTTGTTGAGAATATTGGATATTTTGGAAGATCTATCTTAACCTTTAAACATAATTACATTTCCCAATTATGTTCTTAAATGTTCCTTCAGAAGGTTCTGACTTGTTTAGCAAAATCTTACAGAGTTTTCTTAAAAATAAAGAAAATATATTTTATAGGAAAACAAGAAATATAACCAAAGAAAAGCTACTCTAAGTAAAGGAACACTGTGAAAAGTCAGCTCTTTAATACAACCTCATGGGTTAATGTAAAGAATTAAAAAGACACTAAGTTTTCTAGTGATCTATAAGAACATTGGACATTGGTTTATTTTGGCAGATCATTTTATTGAGGATTCCATTCTAAGAAACAGTGCAGCATACTATACAGATTTAGAAAAGTAATTATACATGAAATATCTTTAAATATTAATTAATTTATATTAGCAACCAATGCTTGCCTAGAATGCCAGCAGTACGTAAAGAAATATTGGTGTGTCTTAATGAAGGAATGGCAGGTCAACTGCCAAAAGTGAAAATATCTTTGCCTGAAGCTATTTTAAGTAAGATATGTCCCACCTTCACTTCCCAAAACAGGAAAAAAATTAGACAAAGGTGAGTCATTTTGTACACTTAACAAAATAATAAATTTCAATAGAAATGAAGCTTAAATTAAAAGTTTACTTTTACTGAAAAATCATTTTGACTTTTGGACTTACCTAGATAATAATATAAGAGATGAAATGTTTGTCCTAAGTCATACAAGATTCAAGGGAAACAGAACTGGTCTTTGTTGTATAAACAAAGTCAAAGATAAATAATCAACGAGGCTGAGCGGCAATCTAATTTGAAAGAGTTTGGAATAAATATAAATTCCTATCAGCTCTGCATGTATAATTCCTGGGCAGCATCGGTCTTTTCCTGTCTGGTCACAAATGCTTCTGACATGTATGGATCTCCACCTTTTTGATGACTCTGCTCTGAACAATGAATATGAAGATAAATATGTCCCCCACATAAAGAACTACAGCCATCTTACAAACTGTTATCGCCTATCACCATAGCACCCTGTCTTCAGTTATAGGAGGCAGAAAAGAAATCTGACCATGCCAGTCCTTACTGAAAATCCTTCAGAAGGTCCACAGCTTTGAGGATAAATTCCAACCACTGGAGTATGTAAGGAATAGATGGGAGCCCCTTCTACTGTATAGGATCAACTCTTGTTTTCCCTCAGGATGGACCCCATATTCCAGTGCTGGTAAACCACTTGACATTTCCAGACCTTTTCTCTTGGGCAGGCTTAGAACACCCTTCCCCTTGGAATTTCATCTCTGGACAATTACCTGTGTTGTTACACCTTACAGAAAACTCTCTGGATATCCTCTTCAAACTCTATTGGACACAGTGCTTTCGCAGAAACCCTCTCATAGTCTTTCTTCTAATAAATTTCTTTCCCACCCACTAGAATATGAGTTTTGTAAGAGCGGGGATTGTGTTCTTGTATCTTTAGCATACAGCACAGTTTGAGGCAGCTAGCAGATACTGGTGAACTAATGAGGTGGAAGGAACTCAATTTGATTTCAACTACAAATAGTTTAAGGAAGGTTTCAGGAACATCTGAAGTCAGATACAATCTCTACGTTAGTGCTGTTTTCCAAACATCACTGTAGCCGTTCAGTTTCTCCACCCAGCTCCCCTTCAATATACATTATTTAAAAAAATCTTTTATTCTCTACTTCAAATTACTCCCCTACACAAAAACCACCAAGAAGACTCTTGAACTTGAGATACTCCAGAAATTTCACATTCTTGGCAAATACTTTGAGGTTCAGTTTCTCCTGAAAGGAACCCACTTCTATGAATCTGATTGAAAAATATGGCCTTATTCTCTTTTATGCAAGATGCTATTTGATGGATTCAGTGCAGCTTTACAAGTGAATTCTGAGTGATTGGTGAAAATAAAATGTAATACCACTGGAATGGTATAGATCAGACTTTCACCAAGAAGATAAATTTCTGTTCATATAATTCTCTCATTTCAACATGCAAATTAAAAAATAAAAGTTGGAAATGGAAATGTTGGTGTGGCCCCACCCCTTTGTTTTGCTTGCAAACTCCTGAGATGCAACTAGGAACAGAATATTCCGCACTAATTTGTTGTCTGTGTGACAAAGAGATGAGGGTGGCAGCATCTTTGTTTGATGACGGTTTGATAAAGCGATTTTATTGTTCTTAACAGTGACTTAAGGGAAACACAGTCCCCACTTAACATTTGACACAGAGCCACATGTCTTCAGAGTACATGTATGTGTACACTGTACATATGCTATATATATCCTAAATAAACTCACTGCTTTGTTTCTGAAGAGAATCAGCTTAGCAGTCGTGTACTGTATATATAAAATATGCACACACATATATGCTATCTATACATGTATGTGTTTGCAGTGACTAAAACAGTATGCATGAATGTGTATGTTAGGATGAGTTTCCTTGACTATAACCCAGACCTGCTGCCAAGATTATTCATAAAGATTACAACATGTTATCAGGGCAAATTCAACATTCCATAGTTTTTTTTTTTTTTTTTTTTTTTTTTTTTTTCTGTTTAGATAGTGTTTCTATAGACAACTGATTGGAGTCTATAGCTATCATTCACCTTTCCAAATTATTTTGTCAGAAGTCATAGAGTTTTTTGTTTCTTCATGCATTTTTTTTCTGTTAATCTAAAAAAGAAGAAAAAGTTTTGACATGGTGTTAGTTGTTACCCCTCCAGAGTATTTAGAGACCAACTTTAATCAAAGTGAAAGGAAAATATAATAGGGAGTAATTTGCCCTTGCCCCATCCCTCAAGTTGGAGCCAGAACAGACTACACGTTTCTATCATCAGAGATATTTTTAGTCACAGGGTGTATGGTTTTCTAGGGTCAAGCAATGTCCCCACGATCATTTGCCTCCACCATTCCTAAGCTACGATATAGACTCATGAACATGTAGACAGGGAATGTCTCTGCAAAGAGAGAAACCATCCAGAGTACAGGGATGTCAGAAAGGAAGAACACAGATGAAAGAGCCAAAGAAGAGGCTCAAATATACAACCTCTGCTATGTAAGTCTCAGGAAAGGATGATTCCTGTTGAGTTAAGGAGTAACTCATAAGAAAGCAGGAGAATCGCAGTGCCTCCAACAACTCTGCTTCTTCCAAGAAGATAACTGAATTATTGACAGTTCTTCTGGAAAATAACCTTCCATTGGAGGGATGAGAAGAGACCCTGAATTTTCATAAAACTCTGTGAAACTTGGCAAAAAAAAAAAAAAAGAAGAAGAAGAAGAAGAAGGAGAAGAAGAAACACTGCTTTGGAAATTTTATTGATTTAAAAATACATATGAAGATGACATTAAAATAAGGTTCATACCTGTCATAAATTGAACAAAGGTGATCCTATGTACTTGCATGGCAATGGATTTTTAAAACATACAGAAAAAAATAGTTTTATGTTTTAGAGCTAGCTAGGGTTGTAGTGTTCTAAAACCTGATACCAAATTTTGGCTAATCTTTTCATATATCCCTTTTTCCTTAGTGATTAGAAATAAACAACTTTAGTGATCATAATATCCTTAAATGTAAAATAGTTAAGTTTAAAACTTTTCAAAAGACTTTTTCTATATTGTAAATGAATTAACAATAGCTATTAGATTTTTAGATTTCCCATTATTTTGTCATACACGCTTGGTTCGTCTATGGGCTTTAGAAAAAAAATAAAATGTTAGTGATATGTTGTTCCTAATCCAGAATAATTGTTCTTGTTGGTTCCTCGTGTGATGCTTCTAGCCAGAATGAGAGTGGCCAATTATTTTGAGGTTGACAAGTGCTTTGCTCCAGTTTAGAAGAGGAGGCAGTTCCAAACGAAGAAGACAAAAGATTTGGGATCCTCAGCTTTAGAGTTACGAGAATTACAGTGGGGAGTGTCTAATGATAGCGATGAACACTTTAAAGAAAAACAAGTAAACCTGGCTCTGCTATTTATTGGTTTTGTAATCTTGGGCAAATTGTTTTTGGCTTTGCCTCTGTTTCTCAATTTTTTAAATGATGGCAGTGGAGGGGAGGGGGAGATCACCTTCCAGAGATGTCCTGGCAATTAAATGAGTTATTGTTACACTAAACATCTGATTCTGTGTCTGACTTTCTTCTTCACATGCTTCCTTTCAAACTTACTGACCTTCTTTTTTCCCCTGAAACAAGTAAAGGAATAAAAAAGGTTTCCCTGACTTCTGAAAGTTATGAAATCTGTGGTACAACAGACACATCCTGTTTCTGTGCAGCATGAGTTATTCAGCATTATTAGTAGACACATTGCTGCTTCCAGGCACAGGAGCATTTCTGAATGTGGTTCAATAGAAGCGCTTTTAGTAAAACACTTCATTAATTCCAGATACTCCACCACAGCATAGTGTTATCACTGAATTCTGTTGACCTAGTTAAGCCATCTCTAATTTTATTCCTGAAAGTCTATAATTAGGATGGTCTGAAATAGCCTGAAAATATTCAGTGCCAGCACTTGTCTCAAAAGGCAAGTAGCAAAACCTTCAATAAGGCCTTTTCTGAGATTTGTTCTTTTATGTCACTGGATTTGACATCTTTCAGCATGGAGAGAGAAGGGGGAAAGGAGAGGGTAGATTAGGAGGAAACCAGGGAGAAGAGAGAAAGAGAGGGGAGGAGAAGAAGCAGAAATAATAATCTCTCAGTTTTGTGAATTTCATCAAATTGTTGACCAGGTCATTACTCAAATTCGTTAGTAGATATCTGAAATCTGTGAGTAAAGGTTGTGAGAATCATCCCTAATAAGCATTCTCTCTCTTTAAAAAATATATTTATTTTTATTTTTAATGTTGTGGGTACACAGTAGGTGTATATATTTCAACGAACAAACAGATCTTTACATCAACACGGCTTCTGCTTTTGTGACTGGGGCTTTTAAGAGCACAATACCACTGTTCAGAAACAGCTAGACACGAATGTAACAGTATTTTCCAACTCAAGCGCTCCTCTTATCCCTTCCTCCAGCAAAGAGAGCTTCAGAAACGCAACACCTATCAAATAGTTCCTCAGAAATGCCAGATTGCTGGGATTTTAGAGCCCTACTTTTTTTTTCCTTTTTGACATTTAGACAGATTGAGTTTGAGAGAGGAAGTGACTCTGAGTCCAGACTGCCCCGCACCACTGTCAGAGGAAATAACTGAAGTAAAATGAAGTGATAATATACTGTAGAATATTTAACAGAGAGAAAGGCAGAGGAAAATGGCAATCTGGGAATATACAGCGAATCCCCAAAATAGACACTGGCTCCAGTGCCAGAACAAATGCCAAGTACAGTAGATCATAAAATGGTAAAACGACCTTGCCCTGTGGGCTGTGTGTTGACACAGGAAAAATGGCTCCCCAATAGCCGGCATAGCCGGGTCTTTATTCGCAGTTTCTGCTATCGTTTGTCAGGGACCCTGCCAACTTTCCTCTCTACTCCTTTCTGTATATTCATCAGTGAGAGAGCTGGTAAGTAACCACCTTAATGACTGCAGCATGTTGCGGTAGGATTAATGACAGATAAAGTACAACTCTGGGCTCTTATATCACGTTGTGAATGAAATCAGAGGGTTCTGGGGAGGATATTAGCAAAGCTCCCTCCATTTTGTGGAAGACTCAAGGTGACTAGGGACATTTAGATTTCCCTCCCAAGGAAAGCTATGATAAATAGAGCGGTGAAGGAAAAATATACCCCCTTCTGTGCGCTTAATGAGTGACCTGCCACCTTCAGGGGAATGGGATTAGAATGCTGACGTGTCTTAGCTTGATGCAAAGGTTGAAAAATTGACAAAACAAGCCTTCGTCATTTGCTGAAAGCCACAGAGAGGAAAGATGCTTGGAGCAGGGAAAGCATCCTTTAAAAGAATACTGCTACCTCATATTCGTGGTAGAATTGGGGAGATTTACATTCGAAGAAGGCCTGATTGCCTTTTTTACTGTGTGGATAGAAGAGAGTAGTCGTTTTTCCTCATATCCTGGCAAATTTTCGTTTAATCTTTGTTTTAAGGCTTTCCGGTATGCAGGTGACTGCTGGCCAGCCATTGAGGCTGAGATCATCATCAACATTAAGAATTAAGAAGACTTCATCCTAGCTTTCTTTCTCTTTTTTCTCCTCTTTTTTCCTTTCCTTCTTTTCTTCCTTCCATTCTTTCTATCTTCTTTTTTTCTCGGTTTCTTTCAACTTAAAGACAATCTTTAACATTGTACAAAAGAAAACATAACAAGTAAATCAGCTTACAGAGAAAAGGTTTTCGCGGAGAAAGTAATAGGAAAAAGTATACAAGCAAGAGCTGACAGAAATCTGGTCAAGACGTGGCCCTGGGATGAGTGTTTGGAGACGGTATGCATTTAGGAATACATGTATACACTACGGAAAGTTTCCCACTAAAAGAAAAGATTACTTCTGGTTCCTAAATGCGAAAAACGAAGTGATTTTAAACCCTGGCTGAAGTTTCTACACGTGTGTGAATTTATATAGTTTCAATAAAAAGGGGGCTGTCATTTGTCAAAAGTAAAGTTCCTGTGATTTGGGGTAGAAATTAAACTGGAAAAATGATTGTCCAGAGTTTCTATTAGAATTGTATATAATTTTTAGGATAGAAGTTAGTTCAGTCTTGGTAAATAGAAACTTCTCATTTCAGAGAAAAAAAAAAAAAAAA